>NW_026948174.1:0-247500 GCF_963921235.1 Mobula hypostoma | reverse complement strand
TCTAAATGGATCGAAGCTCACATCATGAGCAACATCACAGCCCCCTCAACCATAGACAAACTCAGGCAAGTGTTTGTAGTCCACGGGTTGCCTGACACTCTGGTCACTGATAATGGTCCGACGTTCACCAGTGAGCTGTTCAGTGAGTTCATGCAGCAGAATGGCATTCATCACATTCGGACGGCCCCTTTCCACCCAGCCTCCAATGGTTTGGCTGAGTGAGCTGTTCAGACAGTGAAGGAAGGCCTGAAGCAGATGACAGGGGACTCCCTTAGCATTTGGCTTTCACGTTTCCTGTTTAAAAACTGCCTCATGCCACAGACTACGACTGCCCACATTCCAGCAGAGATACTGATGGGGCATAGGCCCAAGTCAAGATTGGACCTGCTGCACCCGGACATGAAGACGAAAGTGAGACAGACTACGGTGGAAGCATGTCCACCAGTGACTTTGCCAGAGGGCGAGACGCTGGCAGGGGGTCGGAGTCCCCTGAGGAGGATGGACGTTCTCACGCAGACACACAGACCCCTCTCATGCCCCCAAAACCAGATCCACCCAAAACACCCTCACCAGCAGTGTCTGCTGGGTCACCGGGGGGTAGTGCGCAGATCACAGCGCACTCGTAAAC
Source organism: Mobula hypostoma (assembly GCF_963921235.1). Lineage (NCBI taxonomy): Eukaryota > Metazoa > Chordata > Chondrichthyes > Myliobatiformes > Myliobatidae > Mobula > Mobula hypostoma. The sequence continues at coordinate 246,872 of NW_026948174.1, read as the reverse complement.
CTCCTGACAGACTGAATCTTTGATGAGACAGTTCTTTTTTGTTGTTGTTACATTGAATGTTGCATCTGTCATGTTTTCCAGATGTTTTGTATTTGTAAACTGTTGCTGAGATACTATTATAAGTTTTCAGGGGTACCCAAGTTAATAACACCACTGTTTTTATTTCCTAGCTTTTTATATTTGGGGAATGTTGGATTTTAAAGGGGGAGAAGTGTTATAATGTGAGTATTATTAAAAGTGAGTTAATACTAATTAGGATAATGGGGAGGGGTTCTACTTCCGTTCTTTTACTTCCAGTGTGCACTGTATATAGTGTTCCTGCCATGCCGTACGGGTTGTGAAAGCCTCTGTATATACATAAAGAGATAAAGTTGTTTCTTTGGGCATGAAGTTTGTCAAGTGTGCCTTTTTCAAAGTGGAAATTACCACAGTCATCATATCGGAACAGATCCTTAAAGTGAAACCAAATCACAATCTCTGTGATCGTGAATTATATACATTTATTGCAATTAAATTACAGAACTGTTTTACTTATCAATCTTTTGGGATACATTTCATGATCGGCCCTCTTCAGATTATACCACAGCTTCACAATTGGGTTAAGGTCTGGACTCTGACTTGGCCATTTCTTCTTTTAAACTATTTTGTTATTCATTTACTCTTGGGTTGATTCTTTCCTGTTCATTGTCTTGTTCCAACATTCAATTTCTATTAAGGTTCAGGGGATGGACCACAACCCTGATATTCCCCTATAAAATGTCATGATAAAATTTTGAATTAATTGTTCCCTCAATGAATACAAGATGTGCAGGTCCTGAGGGAGCAAAAGCAGGCCCAAACCATGAAGATCCTTCCATCATACTTCACAGTTGGCATGAGGTTTTGGACTTGTTTCCTCCAAAAATAGCAGTGTGTATTTCTGCCAAAAAAGTTCAGATATTGTCTTATCTGTCCACAGAACATTGTCCCAGAAGTGTTGTGGAAATCCAGATGGTCTTTTGTAAACTTTGCACATAGAGCAATGCTTTTTTTGGGGAGTAGTGGTTTCCTCCAAGGTGTCCTTCCATGAACACCATTCTTGTTCAGGATTTTTTCATGTAGTGGACATACGAACACAGACTTTAGCAATTTCTAGAGATTTCAGCAAGTCTTTTGTTGTTACCTTGGGTTCTTTTTCACCTCCTTCAGTATGATCTTTGCAGGTAGCCCACTCCTGGGGAGAGTAGCAATAGTACTGAATTTCCACTATTTGTAGACAATTTCACTTACTGTGGACTGATGAACACTTCGGTCTTTGGATATGCTTTTGTAGCCTTTTCCAGCTTCATGCATCTCTACAATTCTTAGGTCCTCTGAGAGTTGTTTTGATCAAGGCATGGCACACATAAACTCGGGTCTTTAGAAATGCTTTTGGGGCCTTTTCCAACTTACAATCTTCTTGTAAGATCCTCTGAAAGTTGTTTTGATCAAGACATGGTGCACATAAGCAGATCTTCCTTGAGAAGAGCAGGCTCTGTCAGTAACCTGATCTCATACGTCTTTTTTTTTACCAGGGTAGGGCACCTGTACACCCCAGACCTCTCACTGACTGGAACACCAAACTCCAAATAGCTTTTGTAGAAGGCATTACCCCAGATGTTCACATACTTTTTTGAGCCTAGACTTTGATTGTTTAAATGGTTTACTCAGTACTGATGAAAAGTACAATTGTTTCAGTTTTATTACTTTAAGCAGATTCTGTTTGTCTATTACTGAAATTTGATCTAACAGACCAAGCACCAGATACTTACCTCACCCAAACCTGATGAGCCAAAACCACACTGGTTTACTCACTGTTGTTGCTCTGCTTTATTTTTATTCATCCATTCTAATGTACTCTGATTGCATGCAATCCAAGTCCAAAAAACTGCCGCGGAGTATGCCTTTTAACCTTGATCTGCGAACCTAAGTGAAAGTGTGTCGTCTTATTGTGCTTCCACTCACTGACTGGATGCAGTCCAACTCACAGTTGACTACGTCTACAACACTTTGCAGCCTTTTTCAAAACTGCTCATCTGAGCCTCCATAACCAGCTTGTGAGGTGCTGGTTCCCCCATACATCTGTAGAAATTTGCTGGATTATTTCAATGATAATTCTATATTGTAGATTTTTACTTTAGAAATTTGGTAACATAACAAATCTCCTCCAGTGGACCAGTTAAGATCTTTAACCAGGCACATAATTATGCCTCACAGCAAATGTTCTTAGTGTAACTAAATAATAAATCAAACAGTTCCCTTTATTTTCAGGAATATATGACTAAAAACATATTTTGTCTTTAAGTGGAATGCACTAATACCATTTCTAAGATATAGTCATAGACTCACAGAGAAATAAAGCACAGACATAAATCCTTTGGCGCAATCAGTCTATGACAACCATGGTGCCTACCCAACTAATGCCATTTTTTTTTTGCTTTGGCCCATAGTCCTGTAAATCCACCCTTCTATGCACCTATTCAAGTCTTTTTTTCGAATGATACTATTGTACCTGTTTTAACAATTTCCTCTGACTGCTCCCTCCATAGACTCACCTTCCTCTGCATGAAAAAGCTGCCCTCCGAGTATTTTCAAAATATTATATAGGGCTTTCAGTAGTACTAGACAGACTGTTAACTGTTAATCGCTTATTACCAAAATGGCTTCTCTGAAGTGTTATATTAAAATGGTCTCTCGTAATGTTAACTGCTGAGCAAGGGGTTCTCTGTAACTGCAATGTTTGGGTTATACAGTGTGATAATGGAAATTGTATTCATTTGTTAGCCAATGGAAGTCATGTTCTGTTATCTTGTATATGTGTGCTGAGTTGAGGAGCGCGGGCTTTTTCGGGAGGCAAGCAGAGAGGACGGACGTGTGAGGAACAGACAGCGGACACCGGACCTCGGGGGTTCGGAGGGTGGCCGGAGTCTCGGAAGGACGTTGTGGATGGAATCGGAGGCGTGAGCTCCAATGTATTAAAATCCTATGTGCACAAGACTGATAAGTTACTTATGTGGCGCCTTTTCTTGTAGTTGTTTCTACTAACCCAACACCGAAAATTTGCTATGAAGTATAATTCTTTACTCACACTTTGTATATTGTTTCATATTTGTGTCGTGGCTGATCATTGGGCGACTCACACTTTATCCACATCAAAGCAATTGCAGTGTTTGGCGGGGTCGACGGCTATTCACCCTGGGCAACGGGAGTCCGCGGGCAAAGACCGTTACATTTTCACGCATCTTACCCTAAAACTGTGTTCTCTAGACTTGGTCTGTCTAGTCCTGGGAAACAGTCTATTGTCTATACCTTATAATTTTAAACATTTGTATAAGGCTATGCTCATTTTTTCCTATCATTCCTAAGGTTGTCATATCTGGGGCTGGTAGTGGGATAAGCTCCCACTACATATAAAGTGCTCCAAATGGCATGCAGCTCTAACAGCTTCTGAGAACTAACTCTCGGCCTTCACGTGTGCTTAGCTACTAGGCGTGGTGGAACTGTTTCTACTGACGAGAGAAGGGGCAAAGGCAGACCACTGGCGTCTCAAAACCAGTTGCTTCAGACAGGTAGGGCTCAACAGCCTTTGATGGCAGCCAACTAGGAGAAGGAAAACTCTGATTTTAAACCTTTGCTGCCTTGTGGCCATACCCACCCATAGGAAAGGCTTCAGGAATAAACTCTGAGGAAGAAATCTGGAGTCAGGATCCCTAAGGCAGTTTGATAGTGTTTAGAACCTCACTTTGGCAACCTCCATGATGACACTGGTGCCAAGCTGTATCAGCGCTTGCCTTTCCCTTGGACTACATCAGTAATGTGGAGAGGGGAACCTGCTGCATGGGCAACAGCAGGTTCTTCAAATCTGCCGACCCAGGCTTGAACCCTGGAGAGGACATAGTCCACCAGAGGCACAAACCCGTGATCTCCTGGGATCGATGGCTGCCTACTACCTACTACTATTGTCTATAATGAGTTTCTACATTTTCCCTGTGACTGTGTAGGTTTTTCCAGGTGTTTTGGTTTCTTCCTACATTTCAAAGGTAACAGGTTAGTAGGTAATAAGCCACGTGGGTATATTTGGCCAATGCAGGCTCGTTGGACTGGAAGGGCCTATTGAAAATAAAATAAGTATCAAAATTGAACAGTGAATGAACAAGCAACACACATCAAAGTTGCTGGTGAACGCAGCAGGCCAAGCAGCAGCTGTAGGAAGAGGTGCAGTCGACGTTTCAGGCCGAGACCCTTCGTCAGGACTCAAATGGCATTAGGTTCACTGGCCTATGCAACAGCCACATTAAATTGTGTAATAGTCATGGAAACTTTAAACGACTGGATAAACTCAATTTTTATAAAGCCTGGAGGCAAACAAACTTAACAGCAGTCATGAGTGCTGTGTTACCTGATAAAGTTCTTCCAAACTGTATTTTATTGATGTGCTGTTCTGAATGGTCCCAACTGCTTCATGAAGCTTCTGCCATGTATCCTGAGTGTAGCTGTCAGGCAATTTCAGTTTATCTATTGGGAGACAAACAGGAATTCACTACAGCAGCATAGCAGACCCTAACATCAATGGCTTTCCATCTATTATAGAAAATAGACCATGGAAACAAGCAGAGGAACAGGAGGAAGAGATAATCAGAAAAAGAAAGTCAACTCACAAAGTAAAGTCCACTATCAAGTTACATATATGTCACCATATAAACACTGAGATTCATTTTTTGTGGGCATCCTCAGCAGATCTATAGAATATCAACTACAGTATCAATGAAAGATTAATCAGAGTGAAGAAAACAACAAGAGTGAAAATGTAAATATAAATAAATACAATAAATTATGAGAACATGAGATGATGAGATAAGGCGTCCTTAATGTGAGATCATTGGTTGTTGGAACATCTCAAGGACAGAGCAAGTGAAGTTGAGTGTAGTTATCCCCTTTATTTAAAGAAGTATGCAAAGTCTTACAGCAACACACATAAAAGTTGCTGGTGAACGCAGCAGGCCAGGCAGCATCTATTGGAAGAGGTACAGTCGACGTTTCAGGCCGAGACCCTTCGTCAGGACTAACTGAAGGAAGAGTGAGTAAGGGATTTGAAAGCTGGAGGGGGAGGGGGAGATCCGTAATGATAGGAGAAGACCGGAGGGGGAGGGATGGAGCCCCCTCCTCCTCCAACTTTCAAATCTCTTACTCACTCTTCCTTCAGTTAGTCCTGACGAAGGGTCTCGGCCTGAAACGTCGACTGCGCCTCTTCCTATAGATGCTGCCTGGCCTGCTGCGTTCACCAGCAACTTTGATGTGTGTTGCTTGAATTTCCAGCATCTGCAGAATTCCTGTTGTTTTAGTGAATGAATAATCCATGTTCCAATTAAATTCAGTTCAGCTTCTGATAAAATTTTAAAATTCTACTTAAAAGGTAGATGCCCCCTTCAAATACATGTGTCTTTTAAATAGCCACAATTTTTACAAGAAGACCTGTTTAATTTAAAAATATTCACAATGGAACTCTGCTCATCCCCAAATTCATTTCATTTAGCACCTTAAAAACTTACAAATCACCTCTCATCTTTCTTGAGAATAAGGTTGTAGTGAAGTACACTGGCCACTTTCTTGAAACTCTGCTATCTGCATAGAGAAGGTAATTCTACAACTGGTGATATGTTGGAGACACTGTGATTATTGCTGAGTATGATATGTATATAAATGATTTAGCTGTAAATGTAGAAGATAAGATTAAATTTGCAAATGGCACAAAAGTTGGTGGTGCTTGTGGATAGATGGATATAGAGTAGTTGCAGTTTAATCCCATTAAGTGGAAGGTGACTAGTTTTAGCAAGTGAAGCAGATATAGGGCATATGCATTAAATGGTATGGCACTAAGGAATGTTGATATCTAGGGGTTCAGTTTCCTTAGTTTCCTATAAGTGGCTGCATTAGTGATGAGTAAAGGATCGGTGTTCAATACAATTGCAGTATGGTGGATGCAGTCTAGTGGTTCTGCACATGTCCTTGGATCAGATGGACAATACAAATACCCATGTCAGGATGCTGTTCATTGATTGTAGCTCAGCAATTAACACCATTATTTCAGCAGTCCTTATCAAACATATAAAATCTCTATACCTTCCTCTGCCACTGGATCCTTAACTTCTTAACTGGGAGACCACAGTCTGTATGAATTGGTGATAATATTTCCTCCTTGCTGAAGATCAACAATGGTGCATCTCAGGGATGTGTGCTTAGCCCACTGTTTTACTCTGTCTATACCTATGACTGTGTGTCTAGGCGCAGCTCAAATACCATCTATACTAAATTGAGTGGAAAAGCAAATAGTCCAAAAGATATAGAGATTCTGCAGAGAGATGTAAACAGGTTAAATGAGTGGGCATGGATCTGGCAGATGAAATACTGTGGAAGTTGAATCTGGATAAAGTCACTCAGAGACCGTATTAAGTACAGACTCTTTATTCAAAGCACACAAAGCTTCCTCAGTTAGTTGCTCAAACAGGAACAGTCTGTCTGTGACTGTTCCTGCCCGATCCACCAACTAACTCACAATTCCCCTTACAACATAGATATATTCATTCAAATAACACCCCCCCCACCCCCCCACACAAGACAAGCTGGAGCCAAAGTTAGCCACTACATGCCAGCTCCGAAAGACAAATTACAGAATAGGCATAATGGTTCACACACACAAAACATACTGGAGCTGTCTTATCTCTACGCATGACTACAGAAGGAGATATGCATCCTGAAGCCCCAGATGGCTACCTTAAAGGAGAAAGAGTGCTCTAACAAAATTCACACATCTGTTGATCATCAAGGTTTCTTGCAGAAAAACAGGCTGCTATGTTTAATGACTGTGTTAACCTTTTACATACTTTATCATTCCCCCTTTTTTATCATTACATGATCAATAAAGTAGTAATTTTTACAATGAAAGCGACCGAGTACAGCATTGAGTTATCAGTGGGTAAAAACAGTGTACAACAGTGATTATAACAATGATACGTACAACTATTAGGCCATAATGCAATATCATGCTCCACATGTTACCGAACAGGTCTTCGAATGACCACCATTTAGACCCCTCGGTGAACCCATGGAAATCCTGCCCTATTTTCTTGATGTTGTCAGTCTCCTTGGCAATGTGCTCGGAGGGGGATGTAATGTTAGTACACTCATCAGGAATATATACTTCATACTTCATTGTCGCCAAGCAATTGGTACTAGAACGTACAATCATCACAGCGATATTTGATTCTGCGCTTAACATAGTCATAGTCATAGTCATAGTCATACTTTATTGATCCCGGGGGAAATTAGTTTTCGTTACAGTTGCACCATAAATAATAAATAGTAATAGAACCATAAATAGTTAAATAGTAACATGTAAATTATGCCAGTAAATTATGAAATAAGTCCAGGACCAGCCTATTGACTCAGGGTGTCTGACCCTCCAAGGGAGGAGTTGTAAAGTTTGATGGCCACAGGCAGGAATGACTTCCTATGACGCTCTGTGCTGCATCTCAGTGGAATGAGTCTCTGGCTGAATGTACTCCTGTGTCCACCCAGTACATTATGTAGTGGATGGGAGACATTGACCAATTTGTCGTGCAACTTAGACAGCATCCTCTTTTTAGACATCACTGTCAGAGAGTCCAGTTCCATCCCCACAACATCACTGGCCTTACGAATGAGTTTGTTGATTCTGTTGGTATCTGCTACCCTCAGCCTGCTGCCCTAGCACACAACAGCAAACATCATAGCACTGGCCACCACAGACTCGTAGAACATCCTCAGCATCGTCCGGCAGATGTTAAAGGACCTCAGTCACCTCAGGAAATAGAGACAGCTCTGACCCTTCTTGTAGACAGCCTCAGTGTTCTTTGACCAGTCCAGTTTATTGTCAATTCGTATCCCCAGGTATTTATAATCCTCCACCATGTCCACACGAACCATGTTCACAGTCCCTGGATTACAAATATTAAATATTAAAGATATTAAAAATAGTTAAAATTAGTAAATATTAAAAATTTAAATTGTAAATCATAAATAGAAAATAGAAAAATGGAAAGTAAGGTAGTGCAAAAAAAACCGAGAGGCAGGTCCGGATACTTGGAGGGTACGGCCCAGATCCGGGTCAGGATCCATTCAGCAGTCTTATCACAGTTGGAAAGAAGCTGCTCCCAAATCTGGCCGTAGGAGTCTTCAAGCTCCTGAGCCTTCTCCCGGAGGGAAGAGGGATGAAAAGTGTGTTGGCTGGTTGGGTCGTGTCTTTGATTATCCTGGCAGCACAGCCCCGACAGCGTGCAGTGTAAAGTGGGTCCAAGGACGGAAGATTGGTTTATGTGATGTGCTGCGCCGTGTTCACGATCTTCTGCAGCTTCTTTCGGTCTTGGACAGGACAGCTTCCATACCAGGTTGTGATGCACCCTAGAAGAATGCTTTCTACGGTGCATCTATAAAAATTAGTGAGGGTTTTAGGGACAGGCCAAATATCTTTAGTTTTCTCAGGAAATAAAGGCGCTGGTGGGCCTTCTTTGCAGTGAACTCTGCTTGGTTGGACCAAGTCAGGTCATTTGTGATTTTGACCCCAAAGAACTTAAAGCTTTTGACCTGTTCCACTTGCGCACCACCGCTGTAAATTGGGTCGTGCGGTCTGCTACTCCTTCTGAAGTCAACAACCAATTCCTTTGTCTTGCTGATGTTGAGGGATAGGTTATTGTCTTCACACCATGCCACCAGGTTCTTAATTTCCTCTCTGTACTCAAACTCATCATTTCCCGAGATACGGCTACAATTGTGGTGTCATCAGCAAACTTGATGGAAACTTGGATACGCAATCATGAGTACAGCAGGGGGCTGAGTTCACAGCCTTGTGGGGCACTGGTGCTCAGAGTGATTGTAGAGGAGAGCTTGTCCCCTATTTTTGCAGCCAGGGTCCTGTCTGTGAGGAAGTTGGAGATCCAGCTGCAGATTTGAATGCTAAGGCCCAGGTTCCAGAGCTTAGGATTCAGTTTATTTGCAAGATGGTATTACAGGCAGAGCTGAGGTCAATGAAAAGGAGCTTTACGTATGCATCTTTATTCTCCAGGTGTTCTAAGGAGGAATGTAGAGCCAGAGAGATGGCATCTGCTGTTGACCTGTTGCTCTGGTAGGCGAATTGCAAAGTGTCGAGGTTGACCGGTAGGCTGTGGTTGATGTGTGCCATAACCAATCTCTCGAAGCACTTCATAGCAATTGATGTCAGAGCCACAGGTCAATAGTCATTCAGGCATGCCACCTTGCTCTTCTTCGGCACTGGGATTATCCTTGCCTTCTTAAGACACGAGGGGATCTTAGACTGAAGCAAGGAGCAGTTGAAGATGTCAGCAAACACTCCAGCTAGCTTGCTTGCACAGGCCCAGAGAACCCATACTGGGATGCCATCTGGGCCCGTCGCCTTCCTTGGATTTATCTTCAGGAAGGTCCTTCTAACGTCTTCCTCGGTAATGATGAATCTCGATGCCACCAGGTCCTGTTCATCTGGAAGGAGCGGGACGCCCCTCTTCTGTTCGAATCTTGCATAGAATACGTTAAGTTCGTCAGGAAGAGAAGTGCCACAGTTATTGATATTCCAGCCTTTTATTTGCGCCCAGTGATCTCATTTAGACCCTGCCATAGTCTACTGGCATCCCTCTGGTTAGTCTGGGCTTTCAACTTGGCTCGATATTGCCTCTTGGCACCATTAATGGCCTTCTGGAGTTCACGCCTGGATTCTATGTAGCGACTGGTATCCCCGGACTTAAAAGCCGCAGCTCTAGCCTTTAAAAGGGACTTGACCTCATAATTCATCCAAGGTTTCTGGTTAGGGAATACCCGGATCGTCTTGCGAGACACATAGTCCTCCGTGCATTTCCAAGTGAAGTCCGTGACAGCTGAGGCATAGTCATCGAGGTTAGTTGCCGAGTCCTTGAATACTAACCAGACCATCGATTCAAAGCAGTCACGGAGGACCTCATCTGTTTCCTCTGTCCAACGCGACACTACTTTTGACACCGTGACCTCCTGCTTCAGTTTCTGTTTGTAAACCGGGATGGTCCGATTTTCCGAAGTGAGGTCGTTGGACGGAACGGTAGGCATCCTTGACTGCTGTGTAGCAGTGGTCAAGTATATTTGGGTGTCTAGTGGGGCAGGAGACATGTTGGTATAACTTTGGCAGCGCCTTTCTGAGGTTGACCTGGTTAAAGTCCCTGGCTGTAATGAGCAAAGCCTCCAGATACCTGGTCTCAAGTTCACTGATGTTGGCATATAGTATGTTCAGAGCACACTCCACGTCCGCCTGGGGGGGAATGTAGACCGCTGTAAGTATGACCAAGATGAATTCCCGTGGCAGATAGTAGGGGCGCCACTTCACCGACAGGAGCACTGCAGGAGCTTGTCAGTGCCACTGTGTCAGTGCTTGTCAGTGCACTACGCAGTTTTGATCAGTAGGCAGACACCACCTCTCCTCATTTTGCAGTATTCTGTGCCAATGATAGTACAGGTTCCCCCTTTCTCAGCTAGGATCAAATCTAAAGCCCTACGATTCTGTAGGACTATTTGTCGGATGGCTAACATTTCCGTGGTCACCTCAGCCACCTGAGTCTGGGTGTCTACCAGAGCGCTGGCAGTTTAATTTTTGCAATTCCTCCAGGGCAGCTGCCGGCTTAATGATTTCTCGGGAGTTCCTAACCGTGCCATAAGATGGGAAGGCAATCATCCAGAACCTCTCTGACTCTGTGATTCCCCGTTTCTGCCTCTGCCAGTGGGGGTGATCCCACAGCTCGGGCACTACCCTTAGGTTGGGGACTAGGTAAACTAGAAAACAGCACCCGCTCCACTTCTTTTGGGGTGGCTGCAGGTCCCACCTGTTGGTCACTTCCCCGGGTAGCCACAAGTAGGCTTTATACCCACAAACCCAATAGAGGCTTGTGACGATATCCTGAGGTATTCATTATGGACTGCCTTTAAAAAGAGAGAGAGAGAGCGTGCAGCTGTACAGCACAAACAGCTTGTTACGGAGAGAGAGAGGAGCGAAAACTGCTCACAGTTTGTTTGTGATTTCTGCAAGGACACTGCCAGCTTCTGAGTTCCTACAGAGAGAGAAGGGAGGAGCTACTTGATGAACAGCTGGTGTTCAGCACAACAGTATTTAAACCAGCATAATTGCTTGTTTCAGAAGATACGCAGACACACTAAGGTGTGATAAAGTTACCACTATCCTATTCAGGTGCCCACGAATGTGGGACTGAGGATTGATTGAGGAGAATTGATCTGTGATTATTAGTGCGTGAAAGAGCGACCCTGTGGAGTCTACCAGTGTTTCTAACCCTTGCCTGGGTTGGTATATTATCACTTGAAGACAGCGCTGTTAAGTTGGTCAAGTTTGGTTAACTTGGAAGTTTCAGAGGACAATGGGAAGGATCGATGGCATCGGTTCATGTGGACAACAAACCTCCCTCTCTCTCCTCAGTTCTACTCAACTCAATAACACAAACTGAACTGACTTCATTTACCTACCATCATAAGACGGTATCACTTACCACCTAAGCTTCAAGAAGTTTGGGTTTTATATTTCCATACCTATATATGCATAAACTCTGCTAACCTGTTTGATTTATCTGGTTTTATAGTATTATTACGTAGTTACTAATTAAATAGCTTTGTTTATGCCTCTTGGTTTTTTGTGCACTACCTTATTTTCCATTCTATTTTTTTAATAATTTAAATTTTTAATATTTACTAATTTTTAATATTCTTAATATTTAATATTTGTAATCCAGGCAGCAGGAAGAGCAGAATCAAATATCGCTGTGATGATTGTACGTTCTAGTATGAATTGTTTGGCAACAATAAAGTAAAGTATAAAGTATAAAATTATTACCAGGTCCCAGGTGTTTTCCATTTCTGCTGGTTCTTTAAACCCATTTCGGGGTAGGTAACAGTGCTATTCAAAGGACCCAGGAAAAAGCCCGCCATTAACATTATAATTATAGATGCTGCAAGTCCTGTTCGCCAGGAGAAGTTTCCCCGGTGATTACAGTACCAAGTTGCATTTGCCAACCGAGCACGGGGCACACGTAGGTGTTGCCAAGAGGCTTCAGGAGAGGAGGACATATTCAACAGGGACTTGAGATACCACCCTTCAAAACACTGACATTTACAATCGCTCAGGGTCCTCTTGTAATTCTGGACTTCACTACCCCGGATGTTATTAGAGAATCCCCAAGCAGAGAGATCCTTGCTGGAATTGAGGGGGATCACTGACAACTGTACCATAGTCTTTCCATGCGGGGGTACTTGCACATATATCCAATATTCCCCTGCTTCTTGGCGTTTGGCATAGTTGTAGCAAAGGGACAGGAAAGTATTCTGGGCAAAATCAGACAGTAGGGGATGTTTTGGCCACAGCACTTGGGGAACTACTCCCTATGTGGGCCTTGGGGAAAAGATGGTTCTAACCTGTGGGGAGCTGTCCCATCTTCAGTACATTGCTCCCGCCCTTATGTATGACTGTAGTTGACTGGAAGCCCACAAAAAGAAGGTAAAGGCAACAGCCCAGTACATGGTGAAGTCTGTGACAGACTCCTTATTCCGTAAATTTTTACAGTCAGTAAAATGTGTCCACCGTGGTTGTCCTTCCAGTTTGACTGCTATGGGTGTGGTGAGCAGTACTTGGAATGGTCCCTTCCTCTGTTGTCCTAGTTTGCCACAGCTCCAGTTCTTAGTTAGTATGTAGGCCTCAGGTTCAATGTTGGGGTAGTCGCCTTCTCTTGTCGTGTCGCCTTCGTCCTTGTATGCCTGACGCACCTGTAAATGTAAGGCTCAGAGGTTAGTTAACCAAGGTACTTCCCCATTTCCTCCCCCAATGTGCGCATGTCCATTTTTGCAGGTAGCCTATTTGTATCAGGAGTGAGAGGTTGTGTGGAACATCTTGGAGTCCTTGGGGGCTTTCCAAAGATGATTTCAGCTGGTGACAATCCTGTTTTTTTCCCTCAGGGCGGTGGCCCTCAAATTGAATAATGCTCAGAGCAATACCTTTAACCATTTAAGCCCCATTTCCTCTGTAGGTTTTGCCAATTTAGTTTTTAACATACCACCTGCCCTTTCCACTATACCTGCAGCCTGGGGATGGTGAGAGCGATGGGATTGTTGTTTGATGGGTAAGGCATTACAGATTTCCTCATATAAGTTTGCTACAAAGTGGGGACCGTTATCCGAGCTCAACATTTTTGGTAGCTCATACCAGGGGATGACTTCTCACAACAGAATTTTAGCTGCTGTCTGGGCTGTGTTATTTGTGGTAGGTACTGTCTCGATCCATCTACTAAACACATCTATGATGACTAAGCAATATTTGTACTCTAGGTAGTTCAATAAAATCAATCTGTAAACATGAAAAGGGGCCTCCAGGTAGGAGAGTGATGCCCAACACACAGGGTGTCCCCTTTCCCACGTCGTTCTTACAGCATATTAAACATGCTTTTGTCCTCTTTGCTGCCACTTGCTGCAATTTCCGAAGCCACTATGTTTGCAGCAAACTGTTTACCCCTCCCTCATTTCCGAGGTGAGTACAAGTATAGGTATAATCAAGGAGGATTGGTAGAGATTGGGTAGGGATGCAGACCTGTCCTGCAGGGGTGAACCAGAGGCCCGTCACAGGACCCTCCTTACAGCCCATCTGTGACCACAGTCTGTGTTCCTCCTCAGGGGCGTCCCCTGAAACCTACGTATGACTTGCATGTCTGGCATACCCGTGCTGTCTGAGAGGCGCAGGGGGTTTTGGTGGGGCCCCGGTGGGACTATAATTTCGAGTCTCTGGGCTGCGGCTTTGTCAGTCTCATCAGCCATGGCGTTACTGGTGGAGGTTTTATCAGTCTGGTGGACATGAGCGGAGCATTTGATAATGGCCAATGTTTTTGGAAGCTGCAAGGCAGTGAGCAGAGCCTGTACAAACATAGCATTGCTAATAGGATGTCCTGAGGAGGTGAGGAAACCCCGGCATTCCCAAAGCATTCCGTAGTCATGAGCTACCCCGAAGGCGTATCGAGCATCAGTGTAGGTGTTTGCATGTTTGTTGGTGGTGAGGATGCAGGCATGAGTGAGGGCAAATAACACAGCTTTTTGTGCTGTCACAGCTGGTTGAAAGGCTGCCTGCTTGAGCACCATGTCATCTGTGACCACAGCATAGCTGGAACATCTCTGGCCTTGAGGGCCCATGAAAGAACTACCATTAGTTATGTCAGGTTCGATAAGAGTTAGTCTGTGAGGTCCTCATGGGCTGTAGTGAGGAGTTGATTTCGCAGTACTCAGTCGTGTTCAGAATCATTTGTAACCTGGATGGCGATGTTAGGGAAGTGGCCGGGTTTAAAGTGGAGCAGAGAGAAAACGTCAGCTGCAGGTTGCTCAGTGAGGCTGTCTCATAGCGATTTTGTCGTGCCTGAGTGTGGTGCTGTGTCTGTCGAGAGGTCAAAAGCTCCACCACCGAGTGGGAAGCCAGCACATTTACAGGCTGATATAGGGTAATATTAGAATCCACAGTTATTAGGGTGTATACTGCCCTGAGGATCTGAGTGCATGGGGGCAACGTAGATGCTAGGGCATCCAGTTTAGTGGTCAATGGTCGCCTGTTGGCATCGTCTGTTGTGTGAGCATTGCTGTGGCATATAATCTTTTGACAGTAATATTAAGCTCAAAGGCTCGATCATAAAGGGGTCATCCTAAAACAGGGGCCCGGGCCAAACCATCTTTGAGATCCTGGAATGCCTTTTGCTCTTCTTCAGTTTGGGTGAAGGTGAGAGGGGCATTGGAGGATGCGTAAGGCATTAGGTGCTCAGAGAGGACTCTACATTCGGGATCCACTGCCTACAAAAGTTCATGAAGCCTAAGAAAGTGCACTGGTCTGTTCATTATGGGCGTCATGCAGTCCCCTGTCAATCTTCGTTTGCTGGCACTTGGCAAGACCCCCAAGAATTTCACCTCTGGCTGTTCTTTCTTTACTTTGTGTGGTGGTATGACGTATCCAAGGAATCTTAGAAAGTTCAGTAGATGGTAGTGTCGGTGGCACACTGGGGCAGAGAGTCGCTTGCCAGCAAAAAATCATCATCATACTGGATAAACGCTGAGTTCCCTGGAAGCCGTAAGTCTCGTAGCTGGTACTGCAATGTTTGAGAAAGGATGGTAGGAGAGTGGATGTATCCCTGGGGCGTCCATGTCCGAGTGTACTGGCATCCTTTGTAGGTATACGCAAATAAATGTTGGGAATCCCGGTGTGTTGGGATAGCAAAGCAAGTGTGTTGCAGGTCAATTAGTGTAAAGTAGGTGGCAGTGGTGGGTGTTGAACCTTACTTCTAATTATTACCCGTTGCTCAATGCAAGAACACACATTACTACGGAGGATAAAGCAACAGCTTTTTATTAGTATCTTGCTACTGGAGAGAGAGCACTCCTTAGGCACACACAGGGAGGTACCAGAGGTCTCTCTGGCAAAGCACACAGATACAGAGTTTTTAATAATTTTTGTCATGTACGCTACCACCATAGTCACCGGCCCAGCAATAGTGGTATTTTGAGACAAAGATCCCTTGGTTACCTTAAAAGGCCATCAAGCTCTGACAATGTGCACAATGAGGTAATTCCTCATTTTTCAACCATAGTTCCACATTTTTGGAGACAGAATATAATTAGATTACCACATCCTGTTCTGCAGGTGCAAAAGCTGGCAGCGCTTAGCTTGACGTCTAATTTTTACATGTCAGCAGAACAAAGTAGCCCTTTACCATCTCATTCCCTCCTTTTATCATTCCATGATAATACAATTAAATTGGGGCTGAAAACAGTGCAGCTATTTTGGTAGCAAAAGCCTTGCAGCAAGTGTTTAAACAGGTTAACAGTACACAACACACAGTGATAATCACGACAAGAATGATTAGCCCATGAAGGAGAGAAGAGCCCCATGATCCCCCTAGCAACCAGCTGAGCCACCCTTCTCCGGCAGACCCTTGCCTAAAACTATCTAACTGCTCCTGAATATTTAGAATTGCGTGAGAGACATTATAGGAATCATCCCTGACATGAATGAAGCACTTATCCCCAACCCTGCTGAACCCCTCAGAGAGTGAGTACTCAGGAACCCATAGCCCAAAGATGATCCAAGAGTTACTGGGTCCTTATAATCTGCACAAATTCCTTACTGATGGATCGAGCCACCAGTTGTCGTCGGACGTGGGCTTCCTGCAGGCAAGGAACGGTGAGAGGGTTAAAGGTTCCTACTGTGAATAGTGGAAGCAGAACATTGGTAGCAGAGTATAGGTTCCATTAAAGAGGAACACATATCCGCTCTTTGCCTGGTAGCATGTGGAACTACCAGAAGAAAATATTTTCTCATACCAGGTATATTCAGAGTGAAAGCCAGTGACATTGTCCTTCTAGAAACAAGGATCCCATTACAATGACCACATACATACTGACTCCCTTTGGGTAGGGAAACTTTCTCGAGTACAGGTACATGAAAACTTCCCTTGTTTTATTCTGCAATCATGATTCAGACACCGCTTTTCAATGCAGGGTATGTTTGTAGGGACTTTGGCAATTGCACACCCTCATCCTAATCACCGGAAACAGAAGGGGTAGTCTTAGGTGCCCCTACAGCTAGAGTTAGTGACCCAACGTCCCTCTTCCCAATCTTCATTTCATTTCGTTGCATTCGTGCCTTTAGACAGTACTGATTTCCCCAGCACTTGGGATTGTCAATTCTCAGAGGTCCACCCAAAGGTACTGTTCAGGTATTCCACACACCGTCCTCTACTCCCCCTTGCAAACCTTCCCTTATCACCTTTACAATCTCTGCCTGACCTGTCCTCTTCCACTAAATCCTCCCACCTCCTTTCAGATGGGTTAGCCACGAGTAGTGCCTCCACAGGTTGAGCTAAGGGGTAATATACATTTCTATTACCATATAATCGCATACACGTTTCATAAAAGAGATGACTTTCTGTTAGTACAAACATAAAGAATCCAAGTGTAACAACAATCACTTTTCATCCGGCGACCATCGCTTACAATCGCTTAGGTGAATCCGCATGTTGTGACCTTGTACTTTTACAGCTGTGGGGGTTTGGAGAAGGATCCGGACTTCAATCCAGCGGTCCAAGCTTGGACCGCTGCCAATCCCTTATCTGTACCGAATCTCTAATTTTCAAATCCGGCCACTCCACCTCTGGTTTTACCTGTGGCTTAAATGCCTCCTGCACCTGAGAATGAAGAAACTTTAGAGAGGATGTTAATTGCTTGAAATACCTTTGCAGTGCATCCCCCATAACATTAAGGTCAACTTGGATGGAGGCTGCATGTTAGCATCCCATGGGGTCCTTCCAGGACGTCCATAAACAATTTCAGCTGCTGATGCTCCAGTAGTGGAATGGGAAGTAATTCTCATATGATACAAAGCTAACGGAAGGACCTTCAAACAACAGGAATTCTGCAGATGCTGGAAATTCAAGCAACACACATCAAAGTTGCTGGTCAACGCAGCAGGCCAGGCAGCATCTGTAGGAAGAGGTGCAGTCGACGTTTCAGGACTGACGAAGGGTCTCGGCCTGAAACATCGACTACACCTATTCCTACAGATGTCAGCCAGTTCAGTCCGGTCTGGGACAGTAACTTAGCCAGCTTATTTTTCAGGGTGTCAGCCTGTTTCACTATTCCTGCAGCCTTTGGGTGGTAGGTACAATGAAACTGCTGTTCAATGTGCAGCACCTCGCATAACTCTTTATTTATTTTTCCCACAAAATGAGGGCCATTGTCTGAACTAATCTGTCTGGGTACCCCAAATCTTGGTATAATCTCTGTAAGTAACAACCGTACCACCATTTATTATTGGTGGTTGGAAAGGCTTCAATCCATCTACTGAACACATTTACAATCACTAAACAATACTTACAACAGTGTATGCGTAGTAGTTCGATAAAATCAAGCTGAATACATTCAAAAGGGCCACTTGGCAAGGGGGTTTTTCCTGGGACACATTTCACACCTTTTCCCGCATTTGCTTGTTGACATATCAGGCATGATCGTATTTTCTCTTGTGCTGCCTCTTTCAATCTAGGATGCCACCGGCTGCATAGTAAAATGTTACTTACTCCCTCCTTGTCAAGGTGCGGATCAGTAAGCAGGCAGTCAACAAGCATTGGTAACAAAGCATCAGGTATACATACTTGGCCAACTGGAGTGAGCCAGAGGCTCTCGGATGCAGAGTGTGAATACCCATGCGTCTTCCAGGTTAGTTTTTCTGAATCAGAGGCATCCCTCTGTAGTTGCTGTACTGTGTCCATGTGTGGAATACTCTTCATTGCTGTGGTCAGATTGAAAGCCAAGGCCAATTTCTCTGCCGTATAGATGATATAAGTGGCAGTCTGTGCCGCTAATTTGGCTTCCCTGTCCGTACGATTATTACCTTGGGTGACTAGAGGAGTCGGGGAGATGCGCTGAGCACTTAATGATAGCCGATTGTTTTGGGAGGAGGATACCACTGAGGAAGTTCTTTACATACGAGGCATTCTGGAGAGGGGTCCCTGCGGAAGTGAGGAATCCCAGTGGGCCCATAATTGCCCAAAGTCATGAGCCACCCCAAAAGCATAACAGGAGTTAGTAAAAATATTGGCCACTTTATCCTTGGCCAATCATAGTCATAGTCATAGTCATAATCATACTTTATTGATCTCGGGGGAAATTGCTTTTTGTTACAGTTGCACCATAAATAATAAATAGTAATAGAAATAGTAATAGTAATATTACTATTAGTAAATAGTAAATGGTAATAGTCATGGAAATAATAACTAGTAATAGAAAAATAGTAATGAATAGTTAAATAGTAATATGTAAATTATGCCAGTAAATTATGAAATAAGTCCAGGACCAGCCTATTGGCTCAGGGTGTCTGACCCTCCAAGGGAGGAGTTGTAAAGTTTGATGGCCACAGGCAGGAATGACTTCCTATGACCCTCTGTATTGCATCTCAGTGGAATGAGTCTCTGGCTGAATGTACTCCTGTGCCCACCCAGTACATTATGTAGTGGATGGGAGACATTGACCAAGATGGCATGCAACTTAGACAGCATCCTCTTTTCAGACACCACCGTGAGAGAGTCCAGTTCCATCCCCACAACATCACTGGCTTCGTCAAGGAAAATAGTTCCACCTTTTGTGCTGAGACAGAAGGTTGTAAGGATGCTGACTTGACCACAGCCGAGTCATTCACAATGACATAGCCACCAAGGCGGGTTCCCTGCTCAGAAATAGAGGAGGTACCGTCAACGTAGAGAGTGAAATCCGCAGATGAAAAAGCCTTGTCGGAGAGCTCCTGGCGAGGTGTGGTCAAGAAATGGTTTCTCCTTAAACAGTCATGGGGTGAGTCCGTGAGGTCTTCAGGTGGGCTTTCTAGAAAGGTGGCAGGGTTGATGGTAGTACGGTAGGCAAAGGTGAGAAGTGGGTTATTAAGGAGAGCTATTTCATATCTATTCAACCTAGCTTGGGTGAGGTGTTGGGTGTGATGGGAGGTCAAAAGTGCAGTATGCGAGGAATATATGATCACCGGCTGCTGCAAAGTGATATTAAAGGTGGCCATTACCAGGGAATAAATGGCTGGGAGTATTTGTGAGCATGGTGGCAGGCCCCTTGCTACTGGATCTAGACGCGTGGAGAAGTACACTACTGGCCGTTTCCTATCCCCTGTGAATTTGAGTAAGAACTGCTATAGCACAGTCTTCCAAGACATTGACGAATAACTGGAAAGGACAACCATAGAGGGGGCGTCCTAGGGTGGGGGCACTAGCCAGTTATCACAGTCATCTCTTTGTTCCTGAGTGAGCTCAAAGGGTCCTGCCGTCAAATAACTTATTGTACTTCACTTTATCAAATGCTTTTGTGTAGTGGATAAAACACACAAACAAATCTTTTTGCACTTAAATAGCTCGTTCTGATAGTATCCTTAACATCAATATTGCGTTTCTTGTACCTTTGTCTTTCATAAAACGACATTGTTAGCTTGTATCTTACGTTTTCCTGTTTCAGCCTGATACAGCTGCTTCCAATGTCTGTATTTTATATATATACTTACATTCATTCGTTCATTCATTCATTCCTTTCTTTCTTTCTGTTATGTATTGCGTTAAACTGCAGCTCCTTTTAATAATTTATGCCACATGCCAGTGATAATAAACTTGATTCTGATTGCTTACAAGGACCTTTTTGCTCAAAAGAAAATACAGACCTATTGAGTTAGTTGTTTCAAGATTAGCAGTTACAATGAAGGTAATTGGGAAAGGTATGGTAGCATACAGTCTGAGAGAGGAAATTATTGCAGTGAGGGTGGCTTCTTTCTATTCTGATTCTGTGGATTTTGAGATCCTTTAAGTCAGTGTAATTGAAGTTGAGATCAGATCTATGAAAGCTATATAGTTTAAAATTAAACCCCTCAGTTCTCTTCATAGATCTAACTGAATTTAAAATGGAGTTATGGTTATAAATCTGATTGTAACTGACTGACAGTGTAGTTTTCAGGAGTTATGACTGCAATTTCTTATCTTCTTAACACAATGGGTCTTTCCACTGTAATTTCATAGAACTAGTGAAAATATGAAAATCTACTTTGCTATAATTTATCTTAGAGGATATTGATGGCTTCACTTTCTGCCAGCACCAAATTTAGATAATTGTCCGGGGGACTTTTGAATAATTCCTTTAAAAGAATATGGTCTTCAGTTTTTCTTGTGGACTGAGCAGAATAACATGTTCTTCCTTTTTCATACCTTTCCCTACCTCATGTCTTTTCTCTCCCTACTAACTCCCTACCTTCCCATGCCCAAGAAAAAACATCCTACTTAGAAGAAACATTTGTTTGGGTCATAAAGCTATACTTATGTGACTATACAAATAAGTGTAATCAAACAAAACTGTTGAATATCTAATTACACTAATGTATTAATTTTAGTTTATCTATACTCTTTATTGCACAAGGATCCATTGATTCTGTACATATCTAGGATAACTATTAAACCCAGTACTCATAGATTGAAAGTTAAGTTAGTAGCAAGTATGCAGAACCTGCACATGAAGCAATGCACATTTCTTTACCTGGCCAACTTCTGATTTTTAGCTGAGCTATTTTCTGAGCCACCTATTTCAGAATCAGAATCAGAATCAGGTTTATTATCTCCGGCATGTGACGTGAAATTTGTTAATTTAGCAGCAACAGTTCAATGCAGTACATAATCCAACAGAGAGAGAAAAAAAATTAAATAAAACATAATAAATATGCAAGTAAAACAATTACATATGGTATTGAATACATTATTAAAAATGTGCAGAAAATGAAATACTGTATATTAAAAAAGTGAGGTAGTGTCCAAAGCTTCAAAGTCCATTTAGGAATTGGGTGGAAGAGGGGAAGAAGCTGTTCCTGAATCACTGAGTGTGTGCCTTCAGGCTTCTGTATCTCCTGCCTGATGGTAACAGTGAGAAAAGGGCATACCCTGGGTGCTGGAGGTCCTTAATAATGGATGCTGCCTTTTAGAGACACTGCTCCCTAAAGATGTCCTGGGGACTTTGTAGGCTGGTAACCAAGATGGAGCTGACTAGATTTACAACCTCCTGCAGCTTCTTTCGGTCCTGTGCAGTAGCCCCTCCATACCAGACAGTGACGCAGCCTGTCAGAATGCTCTCCATGGTACAACTATAGAAGCTTTTGAGCGTATTTGTTGACATGCTAAATCGCTTCAAACTCCCAATTAGGTATAGCCGCTGTCTTGCTTTCTTTGTGACTACATCAATATGT
This sequence comes from Mobula hypostoma, assembly GCF_963921235.1. Classification (NCBI taxonomy): domain Eukaryota; kingdom Metazoa; phylum Chordata; class Chondrichthyes; order Myliobatiformes; family Myliobatidae; genus Mobula; species Mobula hypostoma. The sequence continues at coordinate 224,998 of NW_026948174.1, read as the reverse complement.
TGGAACCAGGTTAGATCCTCAGAGATCTTGACACCCAGGAACTTGAAACCGCTCACTCTCTCCACTTCTGATCCCTCTATGAGGATTGGTACATGTTCCTTCATCTTACCCTTCCTGAAGTCCACAATCAACTCCTTTGTCTTACTGATGTTGAGTGCCAGGTTGTTGCTGTGACACCATTCCACTAGTTAGCGTATCTCACTCCTGTATGTCCTCTCGTCACCACCTGAGATTCTATCAACAATGGCTGTATCGTTAGCAAATTTATAGATGGTATTTGAGCTAAGCCTAGCCACCCAGTCATGGGTATAGAGAGAGTAGAGCAATGGGCTAAGCACACACCCCTGAGGTGTAACAGTGTTGATCCTCAGCGAGGAGGATATGTTATCACCAATCCGCACAGACAGTGGTCTTCCGGTTTGGAAGTCGATCCAATTGCAGAGGGAGGTACAGAGGCCCAGGTTCTGTAACTTCTCAATTAGGATTGTGGAAATCATGGTATTAAATGCTGAGCTATAGTCGATGAACAGCATCCTGACGTTTGTGTTGTCCAGGAGGTCTAAAGCCGTGTGAAGAGCCATGGAGATTGCGTCTGCTGTTGACCTATTGTGATGATAGGCAGGAGTTCAGTCTAGTCATGACCAACCTCTCAAAGCATTTCATCACTGTCAATGTGACTGCTACTGGGTGATATAAACTTTAAGGGAGCCCACAATATTCTTCTTAGGCACTGGTATAATTGCTTCCTTTTTCAGAGCCTTACCAGGTACTCCATCAGGACCTTCGGCTTTGCAAGGATTCACTTTCTTTAAAGACAGTCTAACATTGGCCTCTGAGACAGAGATCACAGGGTCCTCAGGTGCAGCAGAGATCTTCACAGCTGTAGTTGTGTTCTCCCTTTCAAAGCGTGTATAGAAGGCGTTGAGTTCATCTGGTAGTGAAGCATCGCTGATGTTTGCTTTGCTAAGATTTAATAAAATAAAATAATTTTGCTGTCTAGTAATATCTAGTTTTAGCCATAATTGAAAACAAATACTGGAAGATTTGATACTGATTCATGGTAAAGTAGTCTGAAACCTCAGCGTTACCATTAAGTGATGATACCTGATTCTATGTTTGCAGTATTTCTCTTAATTTCTTCACCATCTTCTGTTAACATGGTGTATAATTCAGAAATCCAGAATCGGAAGAGATGGCTTTATTGCCAAGTAAGCATTTGAATGAGCAAAATTATTGTCCTGGTTACCCATTTCAGCTTCCAAAGGGAGGTTTTATCCTAATCCTCTCCTGATCAGACATCCAACTTCCAGCCAGAACATAATTAAGAAATAGTTTAAAGGTAAGATTAGCTTTCTGCATCAGCAGAATGTCTTGTGTTTATATTAACTTTATTTGTAACATGTACATCGAAACATAAAGTGAAGTGTGCTGTTTACATCAAATCAAATTAAATCAATAAGGATTGTGCTGGCAACACAGACAAAATACTGGAGGAACTCAGTAGGCAATGCAGCATCTGTAGAGAAGAGTAGTCAACATTTTGAACTGAGACCCTTCAGCAGGATTTGGCAACCTGCAAGTGTCACCACAAAGTTGGACACTGTATCCCCTCAATTTGTTCTGTAGCTAATCTGAATGGGGCTTCAATTCCAATTTTCTGCCTGAGCTCCATCAATTTTATTTCCCCCTAACCTTTTGCAAGTCTAGAAAGTTTAGGGACAAACAAAAATTCCAATTTACAGATAATCTGTACATATAAACAGGCATCTGGGAGGCTGGTGGGATGAATGAGAATGGATTTACTGGCTGCTGCAGGCAAATCTAGTTGGGTGGAAATGGGGTAATCGGCATACCTACACTTCCCAAACCTCTAAACTGTTTGCCGCCACCTCCCCTATCTCACTGCTGCAACAATCAGGAGCTAGGTCAAGCCATGCTGTTTCTATCAATTTCATCATTCTTATGAACTTTTCAAATTACAGACAATCCTCAGACATAGAATTTCATTGTAACCTATTTGCTGGCCTTTATAAATCAGAACATTGAGTACAGGAATTGGGATGTAATGTAGAAATTGTACAAGGCATTGGTGAGGCCAAATTTGGAGTATCGTGTACAGTTTTGGTCACCAAATTATAGGAAAGATGTCAACAAAATAGAGAGAGTACAGAAGATTTACCAGAATATTACCTGGGTTTCATCACCTAAGTTACAGAGAAAGGTTAAACAAGTTGGGTCTTTATTCTTTGGCTTTTTCCATTGAGAGTGGGGGAGATTCAAACAAGAGGACATGAATTGAGAGTTAAAGGACAAAAGTTTAGGGTAACATGAGGGGGAACTTCTTTATTCAGAGAGTGTAGCTGTGTGGAACGAGCTTCCAGCAGAAGTGGTTGAGGCAGGTTCGATGTTGTTGTTTAAAGTTAAATTGGATAGATATATGGACAAGAAAGGAATGGAGGGTTATGGGCTGAGTGCAGGTTGGTGGGACTAGGTGAGAGTAGCGTTTGGCACGGACTAAAAGGGACAATAGAAAACGACCATGGACACCTTCACAGCGATTGCGCAACCACCAACTGCGACTCCAGCCTTGAACTCCAGGCTGGGTCTTTATGCGCTGCTATTGTGACTCCCGTCTCCCCTTCCCCCACTCCGTCAGCTCCTGGATCCTCAGAGGCTCCATCTTCCTCTCATCCCAACCCTCCCCTCTCTATTGACACCCCCAGCCTCCCCCCTCCCCCCTCTGATCCCAGCTCTCATCCGTGCCGGGTCTTTACCATCCCCTCCAACCTTCAACTGTCGGAGGCAGAACGCTCTGTTCTCAGTAAGGGCCTCACGTTTGTCCCCCTTCGCCCACACCTCAGCGAGTTCTGTGTTCGTCATGATGCGGAACTTTTCTTCCGCCGTCTCCGTCTCCAAGCCTACTTCTTCGGCAAGGACTCTTCCACCCCCACCGATGACCCCTTCTCCCGTCTTCAGCCCTCCTCTTCTTCATGGACACCCTGCTCTGGTCTTCTGCCTGCTCTGGATCTCTTTATCGCTAACTGCCGACGGGACATCAACCGTCTCGACTTCTCCGCACCTTGTTCCCATTCCAACCTCACTCCTTCCAAACGCTCTGCTCTCCACTCCCTCCGCACTAATCCTAACCTTATTATTAAACCCGCCGATAAGTGGGGTGCTGTTGTAGTCTGTCGTACTGACCTCTACCTTGCCGAGGCACAGTGACAACTCGCGGATACCTCCTCTTATTTACCCCTCGATCGTGACCCCACTAAGGAGCACCAGGCCATTGTCTCCCACACCATCACAGACTTTATCCACTCAGGGGATCTCCCATCCACTGCTACCAACCTTATAGTTCCCACACTCCACACTTCCCGTTTCTACCTCCTACCCAAGATCCAGAAACCTGCCTGTCCTGGCCAACCTATTGTCTCAGCTTGCTCCTGCCCCACTGAACTCGTTTCTGCATACCTCGACACGGTTTTATCCCCCCTTGTTCAATCCCTTCCGACATATGTTCGTGACACTTCTCACGCTCTTAAACTTTTCGATGGTTTTAAGTTCCCTGGCCCCCACCGCTTTATTTTCACCATGGATGTTCAGTCCTTATATACTTCCATCCCCCATCAGGAAGGTCTCAAAGCTCTACGCTTCTTTTTGGATTCCAGACCTAATCAGTTCCCCTCTACCACCACTCTGCTCTGTCTAGTGGAATTAGTCCTTACTCTTAATAATTTCTCCTTTGGCTCCTCCCACTTCCTCCAAACTAAAGGTGTAGCTATGGGCACCCGTATGGGTCCTAGCTATGCCTGCCTTTTTGTTGGCTTTGTGGAACAATCTATGTTCCGTACCTATTCTGGTATCTGTCCCCCACTTTTCCTTTGCTACATCGACGACTGCATTGGCGCTGCTTCCTGCACGCATGCAGAACTCGTTGACTTTATTAACTTTGCCTCCAACTTTCACCCTGCCCTCAAGTTTACCTGGTCCATTTCTGACACCTCCCTCCCCTTTCTAGGTCTTTCTGTCTCTGTCTCTGGAGACAGCTTATCCACTGATGTCTACTATAAGCCTACTGACTCTCACAGCTATCTGGACTATTCCTCTTCTCACCCTGTCTCTTGCAAAAACGCCATCCCCTTCTCGCAATTCCTCCATCTCCGCCGCACCTGCTCTCAGGATGAGGCTTTTCATTCTAGGACGAGGGAGATGTCTTCCTTTTTTGAAGAAAGGGGCTTCCCTTCCTCCACTATCAACTCTGCTCTTAAACGCATCTCCTCCATTTCACGTACATCTGCTCTCACTCCAAACTCCCGCCACCCCACTAGGAATAGGGTTCCCCTGGTCCTCACCTACCACCCCACCAGCCTCTGGGTCCAACATATTATTCTCCGTAACTTCCGTCACCTCCAACGGGATCCCACCACTAAGCACATCTTCCCCCCCCCCCGCATTCCACAGGGATCGCTCCCTACGCAACTCCCTTGTCCATTCGTCCCCCCCATCCCTCCCCACTGATCTCCCTCCTGGCACTTATCCGTGTAAGCGGAACAAGTGCTACACATGCCCTTACACTTCCTCCCTTACCACCATTCAGGGCCCCAAACAGTCCTTCCAGGTGAGGCAACACTTCACCTGTGAATCAACTGGGGTGATATACTGCGTCTGGTGCTCCCGATGTGGCCTTTTATATATTGGCAAGACCCTACGCAGACTGGGAGACCGCTTTGCTGAACATCTACGCTCTGTCCGCCAGAGAAAGCAGGATCTCCCAGTGGCCACACATTTTAATTCCACATCCCATTCCCATTCTGACATGTCTATCCACGGCCTCCTCTACTGTAAAGATGAAGCCACACTCAGGTTGGAGGAACAACACCTTATATTCTGTCTGGGTAGCCTCCAACCTGATGGCATGAACATCGACTTCTCTAACTTCCGCTAAGGCCCCACCTCCCCCTCGTACCCCATCTGTTACTTATTTTTATGCACACCTTCTTCCTCTCACTCTCCTTTTTCTCCCTCTGTCCCTCTGAATATACCCCTTGCCCATCCTCTGGGTTCCCCCCACCCCTTGTCTTTCTTCCCGGACCTTCTGTCCCATGATCCTCTCGTATCCCCTTTTGCCTATCACCTGTCCAGCTCTTGGCTCCATCCCTCCCCCTCCTGTCTTCTCCTATCATTTTGGATCTCCCCCTCCCCCTCCCACTTTCAAATCCCTTACTCACTTTTCCTTCAGTTAGTCCTGACGAAGGGTCTCGGCCTGAAACGTTGACTGCACCTCTTCCTACAGATGCTGCCTGGCCTGCTGTGTTCACCAGCAACTTTTATGTGTGTTGCTTGAATTTCCAGCATCTGCAGAATTCCTGTTGTTAGCTGTCAAATATGTTGAGTTTACCCAGAGAAAGACTACCATGACCATGAAGCCTTGTGTGGGCACCAATGCGCATGCGTGTATGTGCCGATTTTTTTCTACAAATCGTTTTTGGTGATTCTGTTCGGGGGAGGGTGTTAATCACGACTGGAATATAGGTGATAAGTGGCTAATACACTCAATTTCGATTCTAAGTGGGTTTATCTAATAAATTTAATATTAAACACACAGCGCATATTTTCCTCGCATGAATATAGTGATAAGTCAATTATAAGTTACTTATAAGTCAATAGCATCATAACATTTTAAGTAACATTTGGATATTAAACACACCACATATTTTCCCCGTATGAACATATAAAATCATTGCAACACACCAATATCGCTGAATCAGTGGGAGCCCTGGGCTTGTTTCCCTGCAATGAGACCGTCCTATCGAGGGGTGATGGGAGACAGCGATACTGGAAGGGGGTTTCTTGTGTCCAGTCTATTCCGCAATTTAGTTTTCGTTGCATTCATTGCAGAGATATGTTGGAAATGGAAGCAACGTTTTCAGTGCTTTTATGGCTATCTCAGGATATTTAGCCTTGATCCAGAATGCCAGCAGAGATGTTATGTCAAACATACTTTCCAGCCTGCTGTCATTTGCAAGCTCGAGGAGTTGATCTCCTTCCCACGCTGACATGGATGACGTGCGATTAATGACCTTGCGTGTGTTCAAGCTCAACAGTGGGCATGACAGGGAATGAGGAAAGGTGCAGCTGACTCCTATCGCCAAATCATATTGTTTCCTCACTGAGTTAGAGGACATACTGGTGAATCATGTGTGCGTGTTAAGTGGGGTGGATTTCTGCATTTTGGGAGATGTACCAGTGCGAGGGTTGAGTTTGATCAAAGGTATAGGGCAGGTAGAACTGCTAGCTAGAAGGTGTGGTAAAGAAGTGGATTCCAGCTGGATGTTGGTTCGGACAAGTGCTGACGTGATGACGTTGGAACTGTCAGTGATGGTCAGTGTCTGGAAGGCGGGGGGTTGGTCTCTACACCCTCCCGGAGGAAGAAAGTGAGGAGATACTGGAGGAGGAGCTAGATGAAACCCCAGGGGAAGTGCCAGTAGCTAGTGATGGAGGGTCAGAGTGGGAAGGCTTGGCCATGCCCCATTGCATTTCGGCATTCAGAATTTTTCGGATTTCAGAAAATTGATAATTATATTAATAATTAACCTGTCTCAGTGTGGGTGGACTTCAGGACCCGGGAGAGATCCGGACCTACGCACATCCTCCTATGTACTTTAAATCATCTCTAGATTAGTTATAATACCTAATACAGTGTAAATGCTATGTAAATAGTTATTATACTGTATGGTTTAGGGAATAATGACGAGAAAAAAAGTCTGTGCATGCTCTGGGTTTTCCCGATCCACGCTCTTTTACACATACTATTATAGTTTATTTATTGAGTAATATATTGATAAATGAAATAGTGGGATAATTATAGACCATAAATACACTAGTACATTTTATTTCCAACAAAAAGTTCAATAAAATATAAAAATATACAGCTTCAAATGAACCGAATCAAACACATAGTAAATGATTTATTGGAATAAATGTAGAACATTTATACTGTAGGACATATTCAGGTTCAAACTAAGCTAACTACGTACAGGTACCTCTAGTTAAGTTGTATTACGTCTGGCAAACAAAGCTAAATGCTCTACAGGTACCTGATGGGCCAGGAACAGTATTCTCAAGTTATGAAGCAGCACTACGACAGAAGGCGTTTATAAAAATCTCTTCAAGTGTCTTCTGTCTCATTAACATAGGTTTATGTCTAAGCAATCTCTCTTTAACTGAGTAAACTGCCATAATCTCTTGCTCACTGATAAATGCACGTTGTTCAAGGCCAGCAATTAACTGATCACACATTTTCACCATATCGCCTATGGGGATTTTTTCACCTGTGTTCACTATGTCATCATCATCACTACTGTCTTCATGCTTATCTGTATTTAACACCATTTCAGCAATTTCCCCGTCACTCAAGGAATGCACAACAGGTGCATCATTGTCAATGTTCAGCATTTCTTCGATATCAGCTTCCTCTAATTTATTTACACTTTGGTTCGATAACATTTTGGTGTAAGTTACGAAGTTTGATATCATTGTCTTCTTGTTAGTGACATGAAATCCTTCAATGGTTCATTTACATCAAACATCATTGTAGTGGTAGTTCCGACATATTCTTCGGTAAGACGCCACACAGACACACCACGATTAAGCTTCTGCAGTAACTCCACTTTCTGCGTTATTGATAGAGAGGATTCCTTCTCTTTTTCTCATTGTTACCCATAGGGGTATCTGCAGCTCTTTTTGACATTTTCACAGTGAAATTAAACACAAAGTCAACAGTGAACACAAAATATCAGCGAACAGCAAATGCATGTGTAACCAGTACGAGCACTGAGACACAACTGACGTCTGGCAGCTTCTGCTAGTGCTGCCACGTCACACCTGAGTGACGTCAGCTGTCGACGTGCCAAACAAGCCTTGTTACGACATGCTCCACACTCCACAAAAAAAACTTCCGTTTTCAGAGCTTTTCAGATTTCAGAATTTCCGATAAGGGATTGTGGACCTGTATAACTTCCACCAATTCCTTCAATACCCCGGGATGCATCCGATCAGAACCAGGGACTTATTTACCTTCAGGCGCTCTAGTTTGCTCATCACTATATCTTCAGTGGCCGTGATTTTAGAGTATGTTTCATCATGCTGCATAGACGCAGTGGTTCTGTCTCAGTTCTGCTCATTCAATTTGGAAAACCTGGTGATCAAGTATCATCCATTTTATTTGCCGAAGAAGTATTGTATCTTTATCTTTGTATCTGTATGCAGTCTACCCCTAGCCAATGTCAGACAGGCAGTGGTGGAGCTACGCACTGCGATCAGCAGTCATGAAAAAACGTATGCTGATTTCAAACAGGCCAACTTGAAGTCTCTGAACATCTACCACCAACGTATCACCAGTGGAACCCGAGAAACCAATGTGCTGGTCCACTGTTATACCACCATCTGGAATGCTTACAGTGCCATCTCATTCCCATACTTTATAAAGTTAGATGCGTACAGGTTGAGGTCGAGGAATACAGTACCAGTGGTGTGGACCATGAAGGTATGGTCAAGGGAGATGGGAGGAACACTTACAGAACTGCTCTGAATTGGTGTTCTGGACAATATTCAAAGACTCTTCTTTGAATCTAAATGATTATGCCACAGTTGTCGCCAATTTCATCAAGGTGTGTTTGGATAACAGTGTTTCTTTGAGAATGTAACGTACATACCAAACCAAAAGTTGTAGATGAACAGGTGATTGATATTCTTTTGAGGACTAGTTCTGTGGCATTTTAGACTGCTGATCCAGAACTATACAAGAATTCCAGGTATGACCTTCTGAAGGCTATTTCAAGAATAAGAAAATAACTCCCATTGAAGTTAGAAACGGAATCAAATTCTTGGATATTCAGGTTATTGGATAAGTGGGATCTCTTCTAGGGGAGGTGTGACCTGTTCAAAAGTGATGGGTTGCACGTGAACCTGAGGGGGACCAACATTCAAAGTGGCAGGTTTGTTAGAACTATTGGGGAGGGTTTCAACTAATTTGGCAGGTGGATGGGAACCAGAGTGAAGGGACTTAGGATAGAACAGATGATTTAAAAAAAAAGTAAAGATAACATACAGTCAGATTGTCAGGAAGGACAGGCAGGTGATGGGACTTAGTTGCAGCCAACAGGCTGAATATCAAATCATTAGGGATGCAGAATCAGAAAAGATAGCAAACGCAGTACTCAAGGTGTTTTATCTAAATACACATAGTATAAGAAATAAGGCGGATGAGTTTTTTGCAATATTACAGATTGCCAGTTATAATGTTGTGGCCATCACTGAATCATGGTTGAAGGATGATTGTAGTTGGGAGCTGAATGTCCAAAGTTACATGTTATATCGGAGGGATAGGAAGGTAGACAGAGGGGTTGATGTGAAGGGGACAAAGGCTGTACTGGTGAAGAATGGCAACAAATGTGACATGAAAAATGTAGAAAGTTGTTGAATCCTTGTGGGTTGAATTAAGAACCTACAAGGATAAAAGGACGTTGATGGCAGTTATATACAGGCCTCCCAACAGGGGCCGGGAGGTGGACCACAGACTACAACAGGAAATAGAAAAGGCGTGTCTAAAGGGCAATGTTATGGTAGTCATGGGGGATTTTAGCATGCAGGTCGATTGGGAAGATCAAGTTGGTAATGGGTCTTAAGAATGTGAGTTTGTTGAATGCCTAAGAGATAGCTTTTTCCAGCCCCATCTCCTATCACCAGCCACATTTTTGTTGTACAATTCTATCGCTCTATAAGCAATGGTGAATACATATTGAATGCATAAAAAAGGAAGAGGGTAGTTTGTAGGACACAGTTAGAGCAGTTTATAATTGAGCCTACTGGGGGATCAGATACACTGGATTGGTTGTTATGTAATGAACCAGAGGTGATTAGGGAGCTTAAGATAAAAGAACCTTTAGGAAGCAGTGATCATAATATGATTGTGTTCAATTTGAAATTTGATAGGGAGAAAGTAGTCCTGATGTAGTAGTATTTCAGTGGAGTAGGGGAAAATACAGATGTATGAGAGGGGAGTTGACCGAGGTAAATTGGAAGGAGCTGCTGGCAGGGAAGTCAGCAGTCCAGCAATGGCATACATTTCTGGGAAAATGTGGAAGATGCAGGATAGGTGTTTTCCAAACATGGAGAAATACTAAGTAGTACAACCATGGCTGATAAGGGAAGTCAAAGCTGTTAGAAAAGCGAAAGAAAGAGCACACACCAAAGCAAAAGTTGGTGGGGAGGTAGAGGGTTGGAAAGTTTTTAAGAACCTACTGAGAGCAACTAAAAAAATCATTGGAAGGTAGATGATGAAATATGAAAGCAAGCTAGCAAATAATATCAAAATGGATAGTAAATGTTTTTTACAAGTATGTTAAAATAAAAGAGAAATGAGAGTGTATATAGGACTGCTAGAAAATGAGGCAGGAGAAATAATAATGGGGGACAAGGAGATGGCTGGTGAAGTAAGTGAATATTTAAGGAAGAGAAGTAGGTGCAGTTAATATTACAATGGAAAAGGTGCTCAAAAAGCTAGAAGATCTAAAGGTACATAAGTCAGAGGAACTGTACTCTGGGGTTCTGAAAGAGCTAGTATTAGAGGTTGTGGTGGCATTAGAAATGATCTTTAAAAATCATTGAACTGTGGCATGGTGTCAGAGGACTGGAAAATTGCAAATGTTACTCCACTCTTTAAGAAAGGAGGAAAACAGCAGAAAGGAAATTATAAACCATTTAGCCTGACCTCAGTGGTTGCGAAGATGTTAGAATTAATTGTTAATGACGATGTGTTGGAGTACTTGGTGACTCAGGACAAGACAGTACAAAGTCAACACAGTTTCCTTCAGGGAAATTCCTACCTGAGGAAACTGTTGGAATTATTTGAGGAGATTACAGGTAGGATAGATAAAGGGGATGCAGCGGATGTTGTGTATTTTGACTTCCAGAAGGCCTTTGACAAGGTGCCACACATGAGGCTGCTTACCAAGTTAAGAGCCCATGGTATTACTGGAAAGTTATTAACATGGTTAGAACATTGGCTGATTGGTAGGAGGGACAAAAGGATCCTTTTCTGATTGGCTGCCAGTGACTAGTGGTGTTCCAGTGGGGTCGGTGTTGGGACCACTTCTTTTTATGCTGTATATAAATGATTTAGATGATGGAATTCATGGCTTTGTGGACAAGTTTGCAGATGATACAAAGATTGGTGGAGGGGCAGGTAGTGTTGAGGAAAGAGGTAGGGTACAGAAGGACTTAGATAGATTAGGAGAATGGGCAAGAAAGTGGCAAATGAAATACAATGGTTGGAAAACGCATGGTCATGCACTTTGGTAGTAGAAATAAATGTGTGGGCTATTTTCTAAACAGGGAGAAAATCCAGTAACCTGAGATGCAGAGGGACTTGGGAGTCATTGTGCAGGACACCCTGAAGGTTAACTTACAGGTTGAGTCAGTGGTGAGGAAGGCAAATGCCATGTTAGCATTCACTTCAAGAGGTCTCAAATACAAGAGCAAGGATGCGATGCTGAGGCTTTATAAGGCACTGGTAAGTCCTCACCTTGAGTATTGTGAGCAGTTCTAGGCCCCTTAACTAAGAAAAGATATGCTGGCATTGGAGAGGGTCCACAGGAGGTTCATACGGATGATTCCAGGAATGAAAGGGCTTTTAACGAGGAATGTTTTTTTGACTCTGGGTCTGTATTCGCCGGAATTCAGAAAGATGATGGGGGATCTCAGTCAAACATTTCGAATGTTGAAAGGCCTAGACAGAGTAGATGTGGAAAGGATGTTTCCCATGGCGGGATAGTCTAGGACTAACGGGCACAGCCTCAGGATAGAGGGGTGCCTTTTCAAAACAGAGATGCAGAGAACTTTCTTTAGCCAAAGGGTGGTGAATTTATGGAATTTGTTGCCACATGCAGCTGTGAAGGCCAGATCACAACGTGTATTTAAGGCAGAGATTGATGGGTTTTGATTGGACATGGCATCAAAGATTACAGGGAGATGGCTAGGAACTGAGGTTAAAGAGGAGATAGAAAAAAAGGATCAGCCATGATTGAATGTGGAGCAGACTTGACGGGCCAGATGGTCTAATACTGCTCCTATGTCTTAAGGTTTTATGGTCCAAATGCATTGTGGAAGTCAAATCTGGATAAAGTATCTTAGAGACTGTAGAGGTACAAACTCTTCATTCAAAGCTCCCTTGGTTCTAATTTGTCACAGCATCAGTTCTTAATTAGTACGTAGTCCTCGGGTTCCATGTTGGGGTAGTTGTCTTCTCCTGTCATATCATCTTCATCCTCGCATGCCTGACGCACTTGTGAATGTAAAGCTCAGAGAACTTTAGTTGGCCCGTTTATATCAAGAGTAGGAGACGGCATGGAACTCCATGGAGTCCTTGGGGGCATTCCAAAGATAATTTCAGCTGGTGACAATCCATTTTTTCTCTCTTGGGGAATGGCCCTCATATGGATTAATGCTAAGGGCAATACCTTTAACCAATTAAGCCCCATTTCTTCTGTGAGTTTTGCCAGTTTGGTCCTTAACATACCATTTGCGCTCTCCACTATACCTGCGGCTTGGGGATGGTGAGACCGATGGAATTGTTGTTTGATGGATAAGGCATTAGAGATTTCGTCATTTAACCTTGCTACGAAGTGGGGACCGTTATCTGAACTCAATATTTCTGGTAGCTCATACCGGGGGATTATTTCTCGCCAACGGTATTTTAGCTGCTCTCAGGGCTTACTAGGAGCTTGAAGAGATTTGGCATACCTCAAAAACTTACATAGTTTTACCGTGGAGTGCATTCTGAAAGGCTGCATTACTATCTGGCATGGAGGGGCTCCTGCACAGGACCAAAAGAAGCTGCAGAATGTTGTAAATCCAGTCAGCTCCATCTTCGGCACTAATCTACAAAGTACCCAGGGCAATCTCAGGGAGCAGTATCTCAGAAAGGCAGTGTCCATTATTAAGGACCTCCAGCACCCAGGGCATACCCTTTTCTCACTGTTACCATCAGGTAGGAGGTACAGAAGCCTGAAGGCACACACTCAGCGATTCAGGAACAGCTTCTTCCCCTCTGTCATCCAATTCCAAAATGGACATTGAAGCTTTGGACACTACCTCTCTTTTTAAAAATATACAGTATTTCTATTTTTGCACATTCTTTTAAAATCCATTCAATATATGTAATTAATTTACTGGTTTATTTATTATTATTATTTTCTCTCTCTGATAGATTATATATTGGATTGAACTGCTGCTGCTAAGTTAACAAATTTCATGTCACATGCCGGTGATAATAAACTTGATTCGGATTATTTGTGGCAGGGATTGCCTCGATCCATCTACTAAACACATCAATGATCACTGAGCAATATTTGTAACTGTGCACTCTAGGTAGTACAATAAAATCAATCTGTAAACATGAAAAGGGGCCTCCAGGTAGGAGAGTGATGCCCAACACACAGGGTGTCCCCTTTCCCACGTCGTTCTTACAGCATATAAACATGCTTTTGTCCTCTTTGCTGCCACTTGCTGTAATTTCCGAAGCCACTATGTTTGCAGCAAACTGTTTACCCCTCCCTCATTTCCGAGGTGAGTACAAGTATAGGTATAATCAAGGAGGATTGGTAGAGATTGAGTAGGGATGCAGACCTGTCCTGCAGGGGTGAACCAGAGGCCCGTCACAGGACCCTCCTTACAGCCCATCTGTGACCACAGTCTGTGTTCCTCCTCAGGGGAGTCCCCTGAAACCTACGTATGACTTGCATGTCTGGCATACCCGTGCTGTCTGAGAGGCGCAGGGGGTTTTGGTGGGGCCCCGGTGGGACTATAATTTCGAGTCTCTGGGCTGTGGCTTTGTCAGTCTCATCAGCCATGGCGTTACTGGTGGAGGTTTTATCAGTCTGGTGGACATGAGCGGAGCATTTGATAATGGCCAATGTTTTTGGAAGCTGCAAGGCAGTGAGCAGAGCCTGTACAAACGTAGCATTGCTAATAGGATGTCCTGAGGAGGTGAGGAAACCCCGGCATTCCCAAAGCATTCCGTAGTCATGAGCTACCCCGAAGGCGTATCAGGCTTGAATGTAAGCTGTCACTGGGGTGGCCCATTTCTTCGCTCGGAGGAAAAGGTAATTGGAGTGGTCCCCTTACTGCCATCAGCTGGCCGGGTCCTGGGGCATATGGGCCATCATAGGGTGCTACTGCTTATTGATTACAGCTCAGCATTCAATATAATCATACTCTCAGTACTAATCAAGAAGCTCTAAAACCTGGGTCTCGGTACTTTATTTTGTAACTATATGCTTGACTTCCTTATCGTGTGTAACGCTCAGCTATATTGGCTCGTATTTATCTCGGGGGAACCCCATCCACTGCCCACCTTGTCTCCTGGTTACGTCGGTTGCTGTACAAATGCCACCTGATTCAGCTTCAATCATCAATCATCAGCCAGCACACAATGTACATTTTACTTTGTAGATATTACTAAGTCTATAGAAGTTCAATACAAAAAAGGAATGGAAAAGGTGCCAGACTTATCAAAGTTCAATTTCTTCGCGCAGACGTCGGAGCTCGGGGAACTCTTTGGGACCACTCTGACCCCTTCGACTCGCAGCTCGGGACCACCCTGAGTGATCGACCAGAGTTTTTCCCGCACGTCCGTCGTCCTCACGGTCTCTCCTCTAAACTCCCCGTCAGACCCCCCACCCCGGTTCCCAGCCATATGAGACAGCATATCACCACAAGAAAGAATAACATGGACACCCATTGGTTCATTTACTCTGTTATAAGCCAAACAAAGTGCTAGCTGGAGACTTTATCAGCATTTAACATAACAAAGAAGCCATTTTGATTAACATACACAGTAACATAAAAGAAGAAACCCCTTACATGTGAAACTATAGTCAATGCAGATCAGAAATAACATCCCCTCACTGACAATCAGCAGTGGCACACCTTAAGGATGTGTGCTTAGCCCACTGCTTTCTCTACAACCATGACTATATGGTTAGGCCCAGCTTAGACACTAACTATAAATTTGCTAATGGCATAACCATAGTCGGCAGAATTTCAGATGTTGACAAGCAGGGTAATAGGAGTGATGTAGATCAGGTACTGGAGTGGTGTTGTAACAACAACCTTGCTCTCAATGTCAGTAAGACCAAAGAATTGATTATGAACCTCAGGAAGAGGAAGTTGTGGGAACAAGAACCGTGTCAACATCTCTGAAGTTCTATTTAGCACCCAACATATTAGTGTAGTTACAAAGAAGGCACGACAGTGGCTGCATTTCATCAGGATTTTGAGCAAATTTGGTATGCTACCAAAGACTAGCAGATTTTTGCAGATGTAGAGTATTCTAATAGGTTGCATCACCATCTGGTATGCAGGGGCCACTGCACAGGCTAAAAAAAAAAGCTGCAATAATCTCCCCACCATCAAGGATGACCTACTGCTTTCCTTTGTTTAGTGAATTTCATTATTTTGGCATGCTCCTGCCGGTGTTGGATAAGTATTTTTTGGCCATAAGACGAAGGAGCAGAATTAGGCCATTTGGCCCATTGAGTCTGCTCCACCATTTAATCATGGCTGATCCTTTTCTCCCCTCCTCAGCTCCACTACCTGGCTTTCTCCATGTAATATTTGATACTGTGTCTAATCAAGAACCTATCAAGAAGAAGAAGAAGAATGCTCTTAACTCTGAGTGGAGTCATCTGGACACGAGGTGATGGCGTTTTTTTAGCAGGCTTTCTTATTTTTTTTACAAGGCCATGTTGCTAGCTCAATGCTTAACCTGCACGGATGGAAAATGTGCAAGGGAGCCGGCTGGATTCGAACTTGGGAGCCTTCGCTCCAAAGTCTGGCACTGATGTCACTACGCCACCAGCTGGCCGTAAGAACCTATCAAGCTCTGCCTTAAATAAACCCAATGACCTGGACTCTACTGCTGTCTCTGGCTGAAGAAATTTCTCCACATCTCTGTTTTAAATCAATGTGTAAACTTAAATTTGCCGGACCAATAACCACACTACACAGTTCTTTACTTCATCCTTTTCATCAGTTTATTTCTTAAAGCTCAGCCGGCAAGAAAGTCTGAACCAAACATTAAAGAGACAGAAATTCTCTCTGTCTCTCTCTCTCTGGCGGCTCTGATGAGTTTCTGTGTAACACTCAGAAACATGACAATTTATAGACCTGGCTAACAAAGAACACTCAGCTTAACGGATATTCCCAACAAATCAGTTAGAGCAAAACTTAATTACTTAGATAAGAGAGTACACTAAATCATGGCTTTAATTAAAGAAAGGAATGTTTCTGTCTAGCCTTTATCAGTTACTCCCTTTCGTTAAAACTAAAGGTGAGAACTTAGTTCAGTGGTGTGAAGCCGTGAGACATTGTCTGAGTGTGGCCTGTGTGAATTTAGCCCTCGTATTGTTTCCAAAAGGACAGCTGTGAGTTGTTAATCTAAACAAGCTGAAGGCAGATTCCTTAGCCAAGTGTTAAAACCTTACTTCTAATTATCACCTGTTACCAGATGCATGAACACAGTACTAAGGGAGATAAAGCAACTTCTTTTTTATTAGTAGCTTGCTACTGGAAAGAGAGCGCACTTCTCGGACACACACGGGATCTGTACCAGTGGTCTCTCTCCCACAAAGTACAGAGACACAGAGTTTTTATATCATTTATGTCATGTAACAAGAAACAAGTTTTAGCTACCCTCATAGACACAGAGTTTTTATATCATTTATGTCATGTAACAAGAAACAAGTTTTAGCTACCCTCATAGACACAGAGTTTTTATATCATTTATGTCATGTAACAAGAAACAAGTTTTAGCTACCCTCATAGACACAGAGTTTTTATATCATTTATGTCATGTAACAAGAAACAAGTTTTAGTTACCCTCATAGTCACAAGCCCAGCAACAGTGGTATTTTAAGACAAAGACCCTTTAAAGGCAAAAGCCATCAAACCGAGACCCTTTAAAGGCAAAAGCCATCAAACCGAGATTGTGCACAATGAGGTAGTTCCTATTTTTTTTAGACAGTTTTACCACATCGTGCAAGGTGAAACAAGAATTGCAAGGTCATATTGAACCTTTGTCTAATTTAAGAGCATTTATGGGACTAACTTACAAAGACAGAAAAGCAGAACCCAATTTACAAAACCTAACTCCTGCAAAACTGTCAGTCTGAAAGCAACACAGGCAGACCACCCAGACAGAAGTCCAAGCAACCCCTCCTCACAAGGGTCTGAAAACCACCCCCCAACCCCTTCAGCCCTTCAACGTGTCACAAGGACAGACTCTGCATACTTTCACAGAACAGAGTACACACTGGATGGCACTTAATTATAACCCGTTATTTACGAGAGTCCAGGAATCCTTTCTTACGTCCCCCAATATCCTTAAAACTTTATCAAATGCACATCAATTCTGAGACTGTGCCCTCTTATCCTAGACTCCCCCACTGTGGGAAACATGCTTTCCACATCTACTCTGTCTAGGCCTTTCAATGTTAAAAAGATTTCACTGAGATCCACCACCCCCCCCCGCCCCATCCTTCTAAATTACAGTGAGCACAGACCTAATGTTCCTTGTAAGATAACCCTTTCATTCCCAGAATCATCCTTGTGAACTTTCTCTGAACCCTCTCCAATGCCAGCACATCTTTTCTTAGATGAGGAGCCCAAAACTGTTCTCAATACTCAAGCTGAGGCCTCACAGTGCCTTATAAAGCCTCAGCATCACATCCCTGATTTCTGGAATATTTTATTTTATTTATTTAGAGATACGGCATAAAACAGACCCTTCCAGCCCATTGAGGTATGCTAGCTAGCTCCCATCAATTTAACTCACAAGGATAATTCTAGCCTAATGTGCAGGGCAATGACCAATTAAGCTACTAACTGATACATATGTGGACTATGGAGGGAAACCCAGGGACCTGGAGGACACTCACACAAACACAGGAATAACTACATTGAGCTATAATAGCATCTTGTTAATTGCAATCCTACCATGGTACCCCATTATCAAATGGTTATTCCTTTAATACTCTGATCTGCGTTTAATTTTGTACTTAAACTACAGAATGATTGTGAGTGAATCTAGTAAGTATCAAAGTTCAACAAGTTCGGGCTGGCTGGTGGCGCAATGAAATCGGCGCCGGACCCGGGAGCGGAGGTTCCCAGGTTCAAAACCAGTCGGGTCCGCTCGCGAGTACGCTTTCCATCCGTGCTGGGTTGAGTGTCGAGAACGCAACTCGACCGCGTAAAATAAAGGGAAAATACTGTGAAAATGTCTGTGTGAGGAGTGGCACGTCACACAGTCTCTCTCTGTCTCGCTCCACGCCTTGTAAAGGCATGAGAAAGACATTATCACAGACTCGCACGCAGGCACATGTAGATGCACATGCGCAGACTGGCACGCGCACATGCACACACCAAAAAAAATGTTCAAAAAGTTCAAATAAATTTATTATCAATGTACATATATGCACCTTATACAACAATGAGATTCATTTTCTTGTGGGCATACTCTAAATCTGTAGAATAAGAACCATAACAGAACCAAAAGTGTACCGCCCAACTTGGGCAATCAGCTAGAGTGCAGAAGACTAAAAGAAAGAAATAATAACAATAAATATCAAGACTATGAGATGAAGAGCCCTAGAAAGTGAGTCCATTGGTTGTAGGAACAGTGCAATGATTAAGCAAGTGAATTGCAGACATCCCACCTCTCCCGGAAGTTCCGGGAGTCTCCTGCATATTAATAGTGGCTCCCTGATGCCCACAAATTATATGCAATATCCCAGAAATCAATTTTTTTGAGAGCGAGTGAGGGAGTGAGAGAGAACGAGAGCGAGCAACAGAAAATGAGAGTGCGAGAGAGAGAGAATGCGAGAGAGCAAGAGCGAGTGAGAGAGAGAGAGAGAGAGCGCACGTGCACACCATGGCAGAGTGTTCCAAAAAAAGAAAATATAAAACATAAGTCACCCCAGACTACCCTAAAGTGTACCCCTGCCTGATGGGGTCAAAAATGATGACAGTGTTGCTCGCTGCACTGTTTGCAACAGTGACTTTTCTATTGCCCATGGTGGGTTAAGACTGTAAAAGACACGTTGAGGTGAGTTTAACAGGTGTCATTCGTTCATTAGCATGGCTAACATTATTTAAACTAGCTGGCTAGCTGCTAAGGAGCTACTCTATTGCAGACATCCCACCTCTCCCGGAAGTTCTGGGAGTCTCCTGCAAATTGATGGTGCTACCTCCCTGAAATGAGTTGTTGCAGGGTGGGATGTCTGGAATTGGAGTAAAGTTATCTTTGTTTCAATAGCCCAATGGTTGAGGGGTGATAACTGTTCCTGAATCTCATGCTGGAAGTCCTGAGGCTCCAATATCCTCTTCTTGAAGGCAGCAATAATGAGAGAGCATGTCTCGTGTGGCGGGAGTCCCTGATGATGCTTTCCTACAACTGTCTATGTAATTATGCTCAGTAATTGGGAAGACTTTACCTGTGATGAATTAGGCTTTATCTACTACTTTTTGTATGATTTTCTGTTCAAGGGCTTTGATGTTTCCCTACCAGGCTATGATCAGTCAGTAAATGAACTCTCCATTGTACATGTATAGAAGTTTGTGAAAGATTTAGATGTCTTTCGAAATCTCCACAATCTCCTAAGGGAGTAGAGGTGCTGTCGTACTTTCTTCGTAATTGCACTTACATGCTAGGTTCAGGAAAGGTCCTTCGAAATAATATCACAGATGAATTTGAAGTTTCCGACTCTCTCCATCTCTGATCTTCTGATGAGGACTGGCTCATGTATCTCTGGTTTTCTTCTCCTGAAGTCAATAATCAGTTCCTTGGTTTTGCTGACATTCACTAGAAGATTGTTGAAGCACTCAGCTGGATTTTTAGTATCCCTGCTATATTCTGATTCATTATGACCCTTGATTCAGCCATGACAGTGGTGTCATCAGCGAACTTCAGAATCAGTTTTATCACCAGCATGTGATGTGAAATTTGTTAACTTAGCAGCAGCAGTTCAATGCAATACATAATACAGAAGAAAATAAATGTTATTCAGTATACTTTATACAGTATACAAATATTGAATAGGTTAAAATCATGCAAAAATCAGCAATATTATATATTTAAAAATTAGATAGTGTCCAAAGATGGTAATAAGTAAACAAGTAATATTAATAGATTTTAAAAATGTGCAAAAACAGAAGTACCATAAATTTTAAAAAAGTGAGCTAGTGTCCAAGGGTTCAAAGTCCATTTAGGAATCAGATGGCAGAGGGGAAGAAGCTGTTCCTGTATCACTCAGTGTGTTCCTTCAGGCTTCTGTACCTCCTACCTGATGGTAACAGTGAGAAAAGAGCATGCCCTGGGTGCTGGAGGGGGTGCCGGAGGTCCTTAATAATGAACACTGTCTTTCTGAGAGACCACTCCTTGAAGATATCCTGGGTGCTTTGTAGGCTAGTATCCAAGATGGAGCTGTCTAGACTTACAACCCTCTGCAGCTTCTTTTGGTCCTGTACCTCCTCCACCCTCCATACCAGACGGTGATGCAGCTTGTCAGAATGCTCTCCACTGTACATCTATAGAAGTTTTTGAGTGTATTTGTTGACACACTAAATCTCTTCAAACTCCTAATAAAGTATAGCAGCTGTCTTGCCTTCTTTATAATTACATCGATTATGTTGGGACCAGGTTAGATCCTCAGAGATCATGACATCCAGGAACTTGAAGCTGTTCACTCTCTCCACTTCTGATCCCACTATGAGGATTGGTATGTGTTCCTTCATCTTGCCCTTCCTGAAGTCCACATTCAGCTCTTTCATGTTACTGACATTGAGTGCCAGATTGTTGCTGCGACACCACTCCACTAGCTGGCATATTTCACTCCTGTACGCCCTCTCGTCACCACCTGATATTCTACCAACAATGGTTGTATTGTCAGCAAATTTATAGATGGTGTTTGAGTTATGCCTAGCCACATAGTCATGTGTATATACAGAGTAGAGCAGTGGGCTAAGCACACACTCCTGAGGTGCAACAGTGTTGATCATCAGCGAGGAGGAGATGTTATCACCAATCCGTACTGACTGTGGTCTTCCAGGTAGGAAGTCATGGAGCCAATTGCAGAGGGAGGTACAGTGGTCCAGGTTCTGTAACTTATCAATCAGGATTGTGGGAATGATGGTGTTAAAAGGTGTTAAGAGTTGATGAGCCGCATCCTGACGTAGGTATTTGTGTTGTCCAAGTGGCCTAAAGCCAAGTGGAGAGCCATTGAGATTACGTCAGCCATTGACTTATTGTAGTGATAGGCAAATTGCAATGGGTCCAGGTCCTTGCAGGCAGGAGTTCAGTCTAGTCATGACCAACCTCTCAAAGCATTTCATTACTGTAAATGTGAGTGCTACTAGGCGATAGTCATTAAGGCAGCTTGAACATGGTGTTGGAGCTATACTTAACTACACAGTTACAGGTGTGAAACAAGTAAAGCAGGGACTAAGTACACAGTCTTATGTTGCACCTATGCTGATGGAGATTAAGGATGCAGAGGAAACAAGACTCTAAATTTCAAGGGAACATTGGAACCTGAACATATGAGGCCAAAACCTGGGCCTTTAAGCTCACATAGTTCTAGTAGTATAATGATTTATCAAAGTTTTTCTATAATGCTTTAAAATGTGGCCTTCTATGTATTGGTGAGACCCTATGCACACTGGGAGACAGTTTCGCTGAACACCTATGCTCTGTCCACCAGAGAAAGCAGGATCTCCCAGTGGCCACACATTTTAATTCCACATCCCATTCCCATTCTGATATGTCTATCCATGGCCTCCTCTACTGTAAAGATGAAGCCACACTCAGGTTGGAGGAACAACACCTTATATTCTGTCTGGGTAGCCTCCAACCTGATGGCATGAACATTGACTTCACTAACTTCCGTTAATGCCCCACCACCCCCTCGTACCCCATCCGTTATTGCCCGTCCTCTGGGTTCCCCCCCCTTACTTTCTCCCTAGGCCTCCTGTCCTGTCCTCCCCCTCCTGTCTTCTCCTATCATTTTGGATCTCTCCCTCCCCCTCCCACTGTCAAATCTCTTACTAACTCTTCCTTCAGTTAGTCCTGACGAAGGGTCTCGGCCTGGACTCTTGTTCCTATTCTTAAGATGCCTGTTACCATTCTGTGCTAAAGCACCAATACTCACCTTTTTAACTAAACTTAAGACGTTTATCCAAATGTCAATTTGTTGCCGGGTATTGAAGTTTAACAGCTTGAATCTTGAAGTACTGTGAAAGATCTAGATGTGTTAAAGCTGTTAGGTAAATGCATTACAAAATATATCAAAGATCTTTTTTGTAGGTGAATGGTCACATGATCAAAATATTAGCACTGATATTTCCTTATTGTGATATTACTTGAGTAGAGCAGGTTGATTTATTATTGAATGAATATTCTTGATTGTTGCTTCACTATTTTGAAACCTTATGGAATTGCTTAGACCATTAGATATAGGAGTAGAATCAGACTATTTAGGCCATTAAGTCTGCTCTGCAAAAACAATTAGTACAATTATCTAAACTGTGTCAATCTTCTGATCAGCATGATTAGCATGCTGCTGCCATTTGCAGAGCCAGAACCCGTGAAAAAAAATTATTTTTTATATATTCTTGGGTGGTGTCTTGTGATTGATGAGTTCTTTGCTGGGTGGTAAGGTTAACAATGGATCCAGAATTTATCACATTTAGGGCAGGAGAAGTCTGATGGGGTAGGCAAGTGGTTAGTTTGTGACGTAATGTGCTCTTTCCACCATTTACTTAGGGTCCTGATTTATGAACTTGCGGCTCACAGTGCCAACATGAATTCTGCTCTTCCACTTTTTATGTTCTTGTGGCCCAGGGCATTGCCTTTTCTCAAGAGCACATCGCCAATAAAATAGTGCATTTTTATGTCCTTAGGCAGGCACTTCGAGGTGGTGCACAAAAGGTTCTTGAAAATGAGTGGAGATAGGGTTCAGCCAATAAATTATTCATATCATTTTGCTGCACAATTTAGATCAAATACTTCAAACGTGTTTAGAAATGGCTCAGCATAGGTTCATGTTTGTCATGAAATACTCTGTGATTTAGATATGCAGTATCTACACTGTACTTAAAAACATTTCAACTGAGAATCTGAAAGTAGTAATTAGGTATGTTTTCAAGTATTGAACATTACAGTATGTATGCTTATTTCTGTGTTTTATATTTTGTATGATTTTATGTAACTGGTGGATCAGCACTGGAAAATAATGGTAGCACCAGAACCATGCAATAATAGAAACAGAAATATTGGTGACCAGGAAATATGATCAGAGGCTAATCTAGCATATTGAATTCAAAGTTATTGCCTCAGTTGCCAGGTAAACTGAAGTTATTTCTCCAATAATCAAGTAAACATTTTGTATGGTTTAAATGAGTTTGAAGAACACTGTAAGTAATTACCAGAGATGACAGCTTTTGTCTTTATTTTCTGATTACATTGGCCTTCCTGTTCAAAGCCAGAGCCCTTTGACCTATAACCATAAAATGAGAGTTGTGGGTTGCCACTTGATGTAACCAGATACCTGATCTATTACAGTAAAAAACAAAATTAGAAGCTATTTTGTATACTATTAATATGGGAGTTAATTGCATTTACAATAATCAGCACAACTTACATGCACATGAAACTGATGGTGTATCCGTTTCTATTTTTGTGTGGCTCTGTTTCAATTTCTGTCTCTTTCCACAGAATATTCTCCTTTCTGGATGTAGTCACCTTGTGTCGCTCTGCCCAAGTCTCCAGGGTAAGGTTTCTTTAAATACCTTCCTAACGTTTTTTGGAGCTCTGATCCAGTTTGTCCCCAGTGGTTAAACTGATTGAAGAAGTAAATAATGTAGACTAATAGAGGTCTAGTTTTTGTCCCTGGTGGAATCAACTGATTCAGTGTCTAGGAGGTGAGAATTTCAAGAATTATTATTAATTACCACCATTTTTGGAAATGCATGCATTGTTGCTGAGGTACAAGAGAGGCAAACATTAACGAAGCTGTGCCGAACATGTACTTACTTCAGAAATTACGCAGGGTTACCCATAGTCCTCTATTTTTCTAAACTCCATGTACCTAACCAGGAGTCTCTAAAAAAAGACCCTACTGTATCGACCTCCACACAGTCTCTGGCAGCCATTCCACCCACTCACCACTCTCTGGGTAAAAAACTTACCCCTGATATCCCCTCTGTACCTATTTCCAAGCACCCTAAAACTGTTCCCCCTCATGTTAGCCTTATCAGCCCTAAGAAAAAGCCTCTGACTATCCACACGATCAATGCCTCTCATCATCTTATACACCTCTATCAGGTCACCTCTCATTCTCCATCGCTCCAAGGGAAAAAGGTTGAGTTCACTCAACCTATTCTCATAAGGCATGCTCCCCAATCCAGACAATATCCTTGTAAATCTCCTCTGCACCCTTCCTATGGTTTTCACATTCTTCCTGTAGTGAGGTGACCAGAACTGAGCTCAGTACTTCAAGTGGGGTTTGACCAGGGTCCTATATTAAATTAAATTAAAGGCATCCATTAGTCTTGTGAGACCATGTTCTGCTCCTGGAAAGTCTTCACTCTCCAGGGCGCAGGCCTGGGCAAGGTTATATGAAACACCAGCAGTTGCCCATGCTGCAAGTCTCCCCTCTCCACGACACCAATGTTGTCCAAGGGCATTAGGACCCACACAGCTTGGCTCCAGTGTTGTCGCAGAGCAATGTGTGATTAAGTGCCTTGCTCAAGGATACAACATGTTGCTCGGCTGGGTCTGGAACTCATGACCTTCAGGTCGTTAGTCCAATGCCTTAACCACTTGGCCACATGCCCACACAATGGCCTATATAGCTGTAACATTACCTCTTGGCTCTTAAACTCAATCCCACAGTTGATGAAGGCCAATACACTAAACGCCTTCTGAACCACAGAGTCAACTTGCACAGCAGCTTTGCGTGTCCTATGGACTCGGACCCTGAGATCCCTCTGATCCTCCACACTGCCAAGAGTCTTACCATTAATTCTATATTCTGCCATCATATTTGACCTACCAAAATGAACCACGTCACACTTATCTGGGTTGAACTACATCTGCCACTTCTCAGCCCTGTTTTACATCCTATCGATGTGTGGAAGTCGAATCCGGATAAAGTCTCTCAGAGAGCGTATAATTACAAACTCTTTATTCAAAGTACCTGAGGCTTACCCAGTTAGTTGCTCACACAGGAACAGACTGTGACTGTTCCTGCCTGGTCCACCAACTAACTAACATTTTCCCTTACAGAATGGATATAGTCATTCAGATACCCCCACACAAGAGAGGCTGGAGCCAGACTTATCTGTTGATTGACAGTGCTGAGAGTCCAAATTACAGAATAGTTTCAAGGCCCCATATACAAAACAGGCGTTTTAGGCGTTTGTTGTTGATGTACTGGTCGGAGCTAAAAGTACAGCAAGAGGTGGGATATGATAGAAGTAGTTGTTGGAGCTGCAGAGAGATTCCTTGATATAAAACAGATTTCGCCGGAAAAATTACTTGAGTATATGACAGACAAACAATCTCTGAATACTTCCCAGTTGTCGGGATCAGAGAGTACGGAGGAGCTTTATGTGGATGAAGAGGCCAATAATTAGTATTTGGATGTTTTAATATTACAGTGGAATGCAAGAAGTTTATCTGCAAATGGTCAAGAATTAAAAAGATGTGTTGGAACTTCTAAAGACAAGCCTGAATTGATGTGTATGGTTAAAGCCTCATTTAGATTTTGTGATCCCTGGATATGATAGTTTGAGAGCTGACAGAACGGGTAAATCTGGTGGAGGGTGTGCAACTTTCATAAAAACAGGACTCCAGTTTAGAAGACTTGATTTTAAATCTAACCTTGAAATTGTGGCTGTGGAGGTTTGGAGCTCTCATGGTCAAATAACTTTGATTAACTTTTATAATCTAGGTAATATGATGTTATCAGATTTGGATGAAATTATGAATAAGGTAAAATCCCTGTAATCTGGGTTGGAGATTTCAATGCCCATAATCCTATATAGGGTAGTGAAAATAAAGATAGTAATGGAGCAGTAGTAGAGGAGTTTCTAGATAAATACAACATGGTACTGCTAAATGACAGAAGGCCTACAAGATTTAATATTGTAAAGAATACTTCTAGTCACTTAGACTTATCTATCACTTCCTCAAACTTAGCTAGGGTTGCAGAATGGGATGTTATGGACAGATACACACTAGGAAGTGTGAAGTGCAGGGAGCGGGAAGCGCAGAATCAAATATCGTTGTGATGATTGTACATTCTAGTATCAATTGTTTGGCGACAATAAAGTATAAGTATAAAGTATAAAGTGATTACTATCCTATATTATCTAGATTTGGTAGAAATTTAATCATAGAAGTTGAGGAGAGGTCTGCTAGGTACCAGGAGAAAGCTGTGGATATAATAGAAGAGATTAATAGCGAGGGCTCCACAGATGATTGGAATGAATCCCTCTGTTCTATAATTCATAAAGTTGCTCAGTTGACTATTCCGCTACGGAATGTACATAAGGCTCGAGCATTAGTTCTGTGGTGGAATAAAAGTTGTGATATAGCAGTAAGAAACAGAAATAGAGCTTACAGGAAATTAAGAAAGTACCCAGTGTTAGATAATATTATGGAGTATAAAAAGGAAAGAGCAGTAGCAAGGAGAGTAATTAAGAAGGGATAGTTGGAGAAGATTTTGTGGAAAGCTGAGCGCTGAGACACCTATATTTATACTTTATTGTCGCCAAACATTTGATACTAGAACATACAACCATCACAGCGATATTTGATTCTGCGCTTCCCGCTCCCTGGATTACAAATATTAAATATTAAAAATATTTAAAATAGTAAAAATTAGTAAATATTAAAATCTAAATTATAAATCATAAATAAAAAATAGAAAAATGGAAAGTAAGGTAGTGCAAATATTTGGAGGTTACGGCCCAGATCCGGGTCAGGATCCACTCAGCAGTCTTATCACAGTTGGAAAGAAGCTGTTCCCAAATCTACTGTATGAGTCTTCAAGCTCCTGAGCCTTCTCCCGGAGGGAAGAGGGACGAAAAGTGTGTTGGCTGGTTGGGTCATGTCCTTGATTACCCTGGCGGAGCTGCTCCGACAGCGTGCGGTGTAAAGTGAGTCCAAGGACGGAAGATTGGTTTATGTGATGTGCTGTGCCGTGTTCACGATCTTCTGCAGCTTCTTTAGGTCTTGGACAGGACAACTTCCATACCAGGTTGTGATGCACCCTAGAAGAATGCTTTCTACGATGCAGCTATAAAAATTAGTGAGGGTTTTAGGGGACAGGCCAAATTTCTTTAGTTTTCTCAGGAAGTAAAGGCGCTGGTGGGCCTTCTTGGCAGTGGACTCTGCTTGTTTGGAATGTTACGAGAATACACATAAAATTAAGATGTTTGCTGGCCTGGGCTAGCATCAGTGGCATCAGCAGTTGGTCTGCCACCTGCCCTCAGGGGAAGGAGAGATAAGGAACAATGGAGCAGCGTCTGGAGATGTGTAATGAAGGGACGTGGGAGAGAGAGAGCTGTCTGGAGCGGCTCCCCCTTTGAACCCTGAACTGTTTGAAGTGATGGACAGGCGATACCCCAGCAGGGGGATAAAAAGGGACAGGTTCGCCAAGACAGGGACACACGCCACCCGAGGTAACGAGACCCTGGAAGCGGTGCGCCTCTCACGAGTGGGTGAGAAGTATCAGACAACGCCCGGGGTGGAAAGGTACGATCAGCGGGAACCCGGTGTGTGTCCGCCCTTGCCTGGGTGCCGGGTTCACTGCAGAGGATCGACCGCATCTGGAGGAGGGGTCACAGTCGGTGACCTCAGGTGACATCACCAAGGACCCGCCCAAAAGTTGCTTGTGAGCCATCTCGCTGGTCTGTGAGTGAAGCTGTGCTGAATGATGAGTTGTTCCTGTTCTCTGTCTCTCTCTCTTCCCGCACGTTGTCCATCGCCATGGCAACGATTACTGCGAACTGAACTACTAACTGGACTGAACTTTGAGTCATTTTGAAATTTGGTCATTTACCCCTAGACAACGGTAGAGCTTGATTGATGCTGTTATCTTAATGCTGTGCACATGTGTGTTTACCATCACTGAACTGTTGCATTTATTATCCTTTCGATTACTGTGTTGCTTGTTTCTTTAATAAAACTTTCTTAGTTCTAGTACTCCAGACTCCAACTGAGTGATCCATTTCTGCTGGTTTGGCAACCCAGTTACGGGGTACGTAACAGGAACAAGTCAGGTCATTTGTGATATTGACCCCAAGGAGCTTAAAGCTTTTGACCGGTTCCACTTGCGCACCACCGATGTAAGTTGGGTCGTGCGGTCTGCTACTTCTCCTGAAGTCAACAACCAATTCCTTTGTCTTGCTGATGTTGAGGGATAGGTTATTGTCTTCGCACCATGCCACCAGCTTCTTAATTTCCTCTCTGTACTCAAACTCATCATTACCCGAGACACGATCTACAATAATTGTGTCATCAGCAAACTTTATACAGGTGTCCCCTACTTTTCGAACGTTTGCTTTACGAAACCTCACTGTTACGAAAGACCTACATTAGTACCCTGTTTTCGCTTTCAGAAGGTGTTTTCACTGTTACAAAAAAAAAAGCAGCGCACGATAAAAGGCAGCGTGAGCCCCAAGTAGCCACTCTGCCCCGGATTTGGAACAGTATTGCTTAAACACTTGCCTGTGAGCAGCCGTTTGCAAGATGAGTTCCATGGTATCGGAAAAGCCTGTAAGAGCTCATAAGGGTGTTACACAGCGTAAAACTGGACATAATTAAGCGTTTTGATTGTGGTGAACGAAGTAAGGACAAAGTTAGTTTGGCTTGTGGAAGTTGACAAAGGTGATGTTGAAGAGGTTTTGGCATCCCATGGTCAAGAACTGACGGATGAAGAGCTGATGCAATTGGAAGAAAAAAGGATAACAATGGCAATCGAATGAGTAATGATAAAGTACGACTTTAATTTTGAAAGGGTATGTTGGTTTAGGAGATATTTGCAGGATGGTTTGAGTCCTTACAAAGAACTGTATGATAGAAAAATGTGCGAGGCTCAGCAGTCAAGCAAGCCTTCCACATCAGCCACAGCAGACGACGAACCTCGACCTTCGACATCGAGGCGGGCAGTCATAGGAGAAGATGAACTGCCTGCTCTAATGGAAACAGACAATGAGATGACACCCCAGTGTCCCACCACCCCAACCCCCAGGCCATGGACAGATACTGATTCGCAGAGAATGCAACGGTAGCCGGGAGGCACACAGCACATCTTTAAGAAAAAAAGCCGAAATAAACATGCTAATTAATTAGGTGCCGCCGACACGTAATTGTCGGCCCAGATCAGAGACAATGCAATGGGAAATTGGCACTGCTCTGGGCCAACAATTACATGTCCGGTGGCACGTAATTAATTAGTATGTTTGTTTCGGCTTTTTCCTTAAAGATGTGCTGTGTGCCTCCCAGCTACTGCTGGATCCCTGCGTGCTTCGCGGCAATGTATCGGTCGGCGGCCTGCAGGGTGGGGCCACTGCACCACCCAACCTGCGATTCAGCCTAACACACCATCAACAGTGTGCTCGGCGATGTCCCGATTCCTGTAAGTGATACTACACTGTACATACATTATTTCTACTTTATATAGGCTGTGTATTTTTACATGTTACTTGGTATGATTTGGCAGCTTCATAGCTTAAAGATTACTGGAGATCGCTTGTGCCGTGTTTTTGCCAACAGCACTTGGGTGAGATTTTCACTACGGAGAACAGTTCAGGCATGATTGTGGAAAAGTATTTCTACTTTATATAAGCTGTGTATTTATCATATCATTCCTGCTTTTACTATATGTTACTGTTATTTTAGGTTTTATGTGTTATTTAGCATGATTCGGTAGGTTATTTTTGGGTCTGTGAACACTCACAAAATTTTCCCAAATAAATAAATGGTAATTGCTTCTTTGCTTTATGACATTTCAGCTTACGAACTGTTTCATAGGAACGCTGTACCTTCAGATGGCGGGGGAAACCTGTATTGAGTTTGATGGAAACTTGGGTACACAATCATGGCTGTACAGAGAGTACAGCAGGGGGCTGAGTACACAGCCTTGTGGGGCACCGGTGCTCAGAGTGATTGTAGAGGAGAGCTTGTCCCCTATTTTTACAGCCTGGGTCCTGTCTATGTGGAAGTTGAAGATCCAGCTGCAGATCTGAGTGCTAAGGCCCAGGTTCCGGAACTTAGGAATCAGTTTATTTGGAATGATAGTATTAAAGGCAGAGCTGTAGTCAATGAAAAGGAGACTTACGTATGTGTCTTTATTCTCCAGGTGTTCTAAGGAGGAATGTAGGGCCAGAGAGATGGCATCTGCCGTTGACCTGTTGCTCCGATAGTCAAATTGCAAAGCGTCAAGGTTGACCGGTAGGCTGTGGTTGATGTGTGCCATAACCAATCTCTCAAAGCACTTCATAGCAATTGATGTCAGAGCCACAGGTCAATAGTCATTCAGGCATGCCACCTTGCTCTTCTTCGGCACTGGGATTATCGTTGCCTTCTTAAAACACCAGGGGATTTTAGACTGAAGCAAGGAGCAGTTGAAGATGTCAGCAAACACTCCAGCTAGCTCGCTTGGACAGTCCCGGAGAACCCGTCCTGTGACACCATCTGGGCCCGTCGCCTTCCTTGGATTTATCTTCAGGAAGGCCCTTCTAACGTCCTCCTCGGTGACGATGAATCTCGATGCCACCAGGTCCGGTTAATCCAGGGGGAGCAGGACGCTCCTCTTCTGTTCGAATCTTGCGTAGAATACGTTAAGTTCGTCAGGAAGAGAAGCGCCACAGTTATTGATATTCCAGCCTTTTATTTGTGCCCAGTGATCTCATTTAAACCCTGCCGTTGTCTGCTGGCATCCCTCTGGTTAGTCTGGGATTCCAATTTGGCTCGATATTGCCTCTTGGCGCCCTTAATGGCTTTCCGGAGTTTATTCCTGGATTCTGTGTAGCGACTGGTATCCCCGGACCTAAAAGCCGCATCTCTAGCCTTTAAAAGGGACTTGACCTCATAATTCATCCAAGATTTCCGGTTAGGGAATACCCGGATCATCTTGCGAGACACACAATCCTCCGTATATTTCCAAATAAAGTCCGTGACAGCTGAGGCATAGTCATCGAGGTTAGTTGCTGAGTCCTTGAATACTAACCAGTCCACCAATTCAAAGCAGTCACGGAGGACCTCATCTGTTTCCTCCGTCCAATGTGACACTACTTTTGACACCGTGACCTCCCTCTTCAGTTTCTGTTTGTAAGTCGTGAGGAGGAGTTCGGCCTGATGGTCTGATTTTCTGAAATGAGGTTGTGGGATGGAACGGTAGGCATCCTTGACTGCTGTGTAGCAGTGGTCAAATATATTCGGGCCTCTAGTGGGGCAGGAGACATGTTGGTATAACTTTGGCAGTGCCTTTCTGAGGTTGGCCTGGTTAAAGACCCCAGCTGTAATGAGCAAAGCCTCCAGATACCTGGTCTCAAGTTCACTGATGTATACAGTATGTTCAGAGCACACTCCACGTCCGCCTGGGGGGGGGAATGTAGACTGCTGTCAGTACGACCGAGGTGAATTCCCATGGCAGATAGTATGGACGACGCTTCACCGACAAGTGTTCCAGGTCCGGGCTGCAGGAGCTTGTCAGTGCCACTGTGTCCGAGCACCACCCAGTGTTGATCAGTAGGCAGACACCACCTCCCCTCATCTTGCCCGAAGACGCCATGCGGTCCATCGGATGGATCGAAAATCCCTCTGGTCAGATGGCACAGTCGGGGGGTGGCAGGGGAGAGCCATGTCTCAGTGAAACAGAATACACAGCAGTTCTGCATCTCCCTGCAGTAGGTGAGTCTCCCTTTAAGATCATCCACCTTGTTCTCTATGGCTTGCACAGTAGCTGGTAGGATGGTGGGCATAGGGACCCTGAAGCCCCTCAGCTTCAATCTGACCAGCAGCCCAGCTCTTTTCCCACACTTCCTCGGTAAGTAGTGCATCTTTCCAGGTTTCTATCGATGCAGTGTGTTGAGGTAGGTGGATGCATCCCGCAGGGATCAATTGGCGGGTCGTGTCGTCGGGCGCATTGGGTCGGGCCGAGTGATGGGGGAGGCTCCGCTGCCAGTTCCAGCTGCCGAGGGCCCAGGCTGTCGATTGGGTCGGGCCCCGAAGCCGACACTTAATCCCAGAGGGCCCGGCTCCTGGCTGAAACAAATCCTTACGCCGAATTGCAGTTGCGGAGGTCTCTGCTCCAGCCGAGCCTCGGGCTCGATCTCCAAGGTCGGTGGCGGAGGCCTCATTTCCGGCAGCTGTGGATGGCCACCAACGGGGCTTTACGGTGGTTGCTCCAGGGAAACGTCTGGGGCACCTTGAGGTTTCTGCCGTCACTTCTGTGTGGTATCTGCTCCGGAGAGGTGCTGGTCAGAACGGGCTGTATCTCCAAGCGCTCCGGCACTGTGGCAGACCGCGGGTCTCCAGGAACGTGGTGGGACTCGCTGGTCAGGTCCAGGTGCGGTCCGGAGTTTAAGAAGCAATTCTGGAGCGGTGGTCTCCAGATGGGTCAGTAGCTTCGCCAGGGTGTTGTTGATCTTGATCTTGCTAGATTGGGGGTTTAGAAGGGTTTCTCGGGTATCAGATAGTGGAGAGGGCAGTTTGTTCGGGAGAGCACGCAGAAAGTCGCCAGTTACCGGCACCATCTTTAACCTATAAAGCAGCTATGGATGATCATTCACAGAATGTCAGGGATATATAGGAAACCATCTATCCCAGCTTTGCAGGATGGAGATATTGAAGCTGTAACCAATAAGGAAAAGGCTGATATGTTTGTAGAGGTGTTCCAAGCGTTACACAGTTCTGGAGAGTTAGGTGATTTGAGAAAGGAAATTATGTTAAAGGAAAGTTGGAAATTGGACAGGAGTTTGAATGATAATAACTCCATAAATTTGTTTTTGTCCCTTCAGGAATTGCAGGAAGCTGTCCAATCAGGTTCAAACACTTCTCCTGGTAGGGATGGACTGTATTGTGAATTGCTTAAGCATTTAGATGACTCTGTATTGATAGAAATTCTGCCATTGTTTAATTCAGTGTGGAAAGAAGGAAAATCACCAGTAGAATGGAAGCATGCAGTGGTAGTTCTAGTCCTAGTTCGTATCGGCCTATAGCTTTAATGTCAGTGCTTTGTAAAACTATGGAACGAATGGTGACCAACAGACTTGTTTATTTTTTGGAAAATAAGGGACGTTTTGCTGCCTATCAAAACGGTTTTAGAACTGGAAGATCAACAATGGAATCTGTTGCCCTTTTAGATCATGATTTTTAAAAAGCGTTTCAAAATAGAAAAGTAATGGTAAGTGTATTTCTAGATATTGAAAGAGCGTATGACTCACTATGGAAGGAGGGCTTATTAATTAAACTCTATGATGCGGGAATTAGAGGGAGAATGTTTAATTGGATCAAAGATTTCCTTAAGGAAAGGACAATTCAAGTAAGAATAGGTGGAACAAGCTCCAAGTCAGTTAAAATAGATAATGGTACCCCTCAAGGAAGTGTCATTAGTCTAGTTCTTTTTAATGTCATGATAAATGATATCTTTGATCAGGTAGGGACAGGATTTGGCAAATCATTGTTTGCAGACGATGGTGCAATCTGGAAAAGAGGAAGAAACATCAAGTATATATTAAGGCAGGTACAAAAGGCTTTAAGATCAGTTGAAAACTGGGCTAATAAATGGCGTTTCAGGATTTCTGCTTCTAAGTCCAAATACATGATTTTTGGCCTTACAAGAAAGATTCCTGATGATGAATTGTGTCTATATGATTCTCCACTAGAAAGAGTCAAGGTATTCAAGTTTTTAGGTGTTTGGTTTGATGAAAGACTTACTTGGAGGGTTCATATAGATAAAACAATTGGAAAATGTGAGAAAGTTTTAAATGTTATGAGAAGTATTGCTGGATGCGACTGGGGAGCAGGGCGGGAAACTTATGTACTTGATATATCTAGCTATGATTAGATCAGTTATAGATTATGGTTGTATTGCTTATGATTCCACTGCTACGGCAGTGCTTGGAAAACTAGACACTGTGCAGTCTAAAGCACTTAGACTCTGTTGTAGAGCTTTTAGAACAACATCGGTCCTGGCATTATGTGTGGAGATGGCAGAAGTGCCTTTGCATTTAAGACGAATTCAGTTGTCAAAACAAAATGGATTCAATCACAGCTGTCCACCAAGTGTCTTTTGCAGGGAAAGTCGGAGTGCCAAAGTAAAATTAAAAGATACCCATTTTTAGATTTGGTTAATAACTAGGCTGTGAAATTGAAACTGACGGAGGAAGACATAGCTGACCAAATTTGCTTACCACCCGTCCCTTTTTGGCTGTTTCTAGAACCAGAAGTAGACCTGTTTCTCCTTTTTCAGCTTAAAGGAAGCAGTGCAATTTTATCAGCGTTGAACACAAATGAATATTTAAATAATAAATAGGGATCTTATCTGAACAGTTTTACTGATGGCTCATTGGACCCAGAGAGCAGTAGGGCAGAATTTGGGATGTATGTGTCTCAACTTGGAGCTAAGATTGGTCACCGGGTTTCAGATGGTGTTTCTGTCATTGCAACAGAATTATTAGCAATCCTCTGGGCCTTATGGTGGGTAGAACGACCATAAGGGTTATCATTTGTTCGGATTCTGCTGCTGCCTTAGAGTCTATAAAAGGGAGTAAATCAAAAGCTCATCCTGACATAGTTACTGAGATTCCCTTAGTGTTGTTAAGAGTAAGGAAGATGGGTTGTGCAGTTAGATTTTCATGGATACCTGGGCATGCTGGGGTGGAGGGAAATGAAATTGTGGTTGGCATTGCACAGTCTTCCTTACGGAGCAGGCAAGTAGAAATTAGAGTTCCCCTAGGCAGAGCAGAATTGAGAAGTAGGATTAAAAAAGGTATAGAGAAGAAGTGGCAGGAGGATTGGAAAAATGAATTAAGGGGCAGGCAACACACATCAAAGTTGTTGGTGAATGCAGCAGGCCAGGCAGCATCTCTAGGAAGAGGTACAGTCGACGTTTCAGGCTGAGACCCTTCGTTAAGGGGCAGGCATTATTTTTCTAGTCACCCACTAGTTAAAAAGGTCTCAGACTGTTACCTTTTAAGTCATAGAGATATGGTGAAATTTATAAGACTTAGGTTGGGGCATTGTGGGCTAAACTATTATTTAAAGATAATAGGAAAACATCCTACTGGATTATGTGACTGTGGTAGTCCAGAGACAGTCCAGCATGTTTTGCTGAGCTGAAATCAACACAAAATTGAAAGAAGTATGTTGTTCAAGAGGCTATCTGGCTTAAATTTATTTTGGTTTTCTATTAAATCTTTGTTCTGCCATCAAGAGAATCAACATCTGATTGAAGAGTTTATTATTCAGTTTATACGTGAGACGAGGTTGTATTCGAGAAATTGAGTTCCTTGAAGTTCTATAATTAATTATACATCCTGCTGAGGGCTGTAATACACCTAGATGCATCTAAACAGCCGGAAATAGAAGAAGAAGAAGAAGAAGAACTTATCCTTAGTCACATGGACCATTTTAAATTGAAGGATAGTGTGAGGGACACATAACGATGAAGTGTTGACCAATTTAAAAATTTGATTCGAAGATTCCTCAGAAATTGAAGTCTGTAAATCTTGTTCCCAAACATTTTTAATTTTATGTAAAGGAACACTCATCATTCCCAACAGCAT
Source organism: Mobula hypostoma (assembly GCF_963921235.1). Classification (NCBI taxonomy): domain Eukaryota; kingdom Metazoa; phylum Chordata; class Chondrichthyes; order Myliobatiformes; family Myliobatidae; genus Mobula; species Mobula hypostoma. Next base: position 189,082 of record NW_026948174.1, on the reverse strand, counting down.
ATTATAAACGCAAACAATAGGAATTCTGCTGATGCTGGAAATTCAAGCAACACACATAAAAGTTGCTGGTGAGCGCAGCAGGCCAGGCAGCATCTCTAGGAAGAGGTGCAGTCAATGTTTCAGGCCGAGACCCTTCGTCAGGAAGTCCTGATGAAGGGTCTCGGCCTGAAACGTCAACTGCACCTCTTCCTAGAGATGCTGCCTGGCCCGCTGCGTTCACCAGCAACTTTTATGTGTGTAGCATATTATAAATATTAGATATAGATCCATTATAAAAAGGTTTCAGATTAAAGATTACATCTAGTAGATTCTTATCAGGACTTTTAGGAAATGTACTCACTTGAGACCGTAAAAAATCACTATTTTTTCGATATCAGAAAAAATGCATTTTGGGTAAACTATGTTTAGTTGACAGTTGTCCGAACAAAAAAAGCAGCCCTTTACAAACTAGTCCTGAAAGCATTTAATACCCAATCTATCCCATTGTTTAAAAGCCACATCAATCATAGAGGGTTTAAAAAAAAAATAGAAAAAATGGGACTTGAAAGAGAAAATCTCAGTAAGTCAAAATATTTTCGGAATTGTATCCAAATCCTCATAGTGTGTTTAATTACCAGATTATCAGTTAACTTACTCAAAGACAAAGGAAGAGTGAGGATCCAAGAAGAGAAATAATAGAGAATTTATTAACAGAATTAGCTTCCGAAAAAACCCACATCGGGCAATGCTCAGGATTTATAATAACCAAAACGTAAGATTTCTTATATTAACTGCCCAATAATAAAATCTAAAGTTTGGTAAGGCTAATCTTCCATTCTTCATATCTTGCTGAAGATGAATTTTATTTAATCTAGAATGCTTATTCTTCCATATATAAGAAGATTATTAGAGTCAAGAGAATCAAAAAAGGATTTAGGAATAAAAACCGGCAATACCTGAAAAAGATATGTAAATTTGGGTAATAAATTCATTTTGATAGAGTTAATTTGACCAATTAACAATAACGAAAGACGACCAATATGATAGTAGTGAGGTGACCCACTTTCTAGCACACACGAACCGGCGCACGCTGACAGAGAGGCCAGCCCCAAAAAGGACGCCAGGCTATCTTCACCAGCAGGGGGAAGATCCCGCGTGCGGGAATGGTAAGGTTAAAAAGGAGGCCGCGAAGTTTGCATAAATCACCGCCACAATTGGTGACCCCGACAGCCCAAACGATATTTGGACCAGAAATGACTGACGCCACATCTGTTCACGCAGTTTCGTTAGAACTGCCAAGCTTCTGGACAAAGCGAATCCGCTTATGGTTCAAACAAGCTGAAGCACAATTCCACATTCGGCAGATAACCTCCGATTCCACTCGTTACTACTACGTGCTGAGCTCCCTCGACCAGGAGACAGCTGAACAAGTTGAGGAGTTTATACAGTCGCCCCAGGAGGACGGCAAATACACAGCATTCAAAGCCCTGCTCATAAGGACTTTTGGACTCTCACAGCACGAACGAGCTGCCCGTTTACTGCACCTGGATTGTTTGGGAGACAGGCCGCTGTCGGCATTGATGAACGAGATGCCGGCCCTGGCTGAGGACACAAACCCTGCCTCATGTTTGAGCAGGCATTTCTAGAGCAACTGCCCGAGGGCATATGCCTGCTGCTGTCCGACGCAGATTTCAGCGACCCCCAGAAGGTGGCGGCCCGGGCAGATGTGCTGTGGAATGCCAAGAAGGACAGAGGGGCATCCGTCGCACAGATCACCAAGCCACGTGCCCAACGGCAGACCAGACCAGGCCCAGCAGCAGAGCCTACAAAACCCAGCGACGGGAGTGAGGAGCCCAACGAACAATGGTGCTTCTACCACCAGCAGTGAGGCACAGAGGACGGCCGCTGTAGACCACCCTGCAAATTCCCGGGAAACGCCAAGGCCCAGCCGCCACTGATGGCTACGGTAGATGGCCATCAGAACAGCCTTCTGTATGTCTGGGACGAGCAGTCGGGACGCCGCTTTTTGGTCGACACCGGAGCGGAGATCAGCGTTTTACCTCCAACAAGTTACGACACCCGCAACAGAAAACCCAGACCCACCCTGAGGGCTGCAAATGGCAGCACAATACGAACCTACGGCACCCGCACAGTGCGGCTACAGTTCAGCTCCAGCCAGTTCACATGGGACTTCACACTGGCCGCCGCGGCCCAACCACTCCTGGGGGCAGATTTTCTACGAGCCCACAGCCTGCTGGTCGACTTGCAAGGGAAGCGATTAGTCCACGCCAAGACTTTTCAAACGTTCTCCCTGGGTGAAGCCAAGTTGCCAGCCCCACACCTGGACTCCATCACTCTGTCCGACGACGAATTCACCAGGGTCCTGGCAGATTTCCCAACAGTACTGACACTGCAGTTCACAACAGCCATGCCCAGACACGGAGTACAGCACCACATCCCGACCCAGGGACCACCCCTCCACGCCCCTGCTCGAAGGCTTCCCCCGGACAAGCTCCGACTGACAAAGAAGGAGTTCAAGAAGATGGAGGAACTGGGAATCATACGACGGTCCAACAGCCCATGGGCCTCCCCCCTTCACATGGTGCCCAAGGCAACAGGGGGCTGGAGACCATGCGGCAACTACCGCAGACTGAATGAGGCTACAACGCCAGACCGCTACCTTGTGCCGCACATTCAAGACTTCGCAGCAAACCTACACGGCGCAGGGATCTTTTCCAAGGTAGACCTCATCCGGGGATACCATCAAATCCCGGTAGATCCAGACGACATTCCCAAAACAGCACTCATCACCCCGTTCGGCCTTTTCAAATTCCTCCGAATGCCATTCAGCCTAAAGAATGCCACACAGACGTTCCAGCGGCTAATGGACGCGGTGGGACGCGACCTGGACTTTGCATTCATCTATTTGGACGACATCCTTGTAGCAAGCAGTAGTCGGCAGGAGCATCTGTTCCACCTCCGCCAGCTCTACTCCCGCCTGAGTGAATTCGGCCTTACAATCAACCCGACCAAATGCCAGTTCGGACTCGACACCATCGACTTCCTGGGCCACAGGATTACTAAAGACAGGGCAACCCCGCTGCCCGCCAAGGTAGACGCGGTCTGCAACTTCCCCCGACCCAACACAATCAAAGGCCTGTAGGAATTCGCGGGAATTTCTACCACCGTTTCCTCCCCTCAGCAGCCCGAATCATGCGCCCCCTGTTCACCCTGATGTCGGGTAAGGGCAAGGACATTACCTGGGACGAAGAGGCCGCAACCGCTTTCGTTAAAACCAAAGAAGCCTTGGCAAACGCCGAGATGCTAGTGCACCCCAGAACGGACGTTCCTACTGCCCTCACGGTGGACGCATTCAACATAGCAGGCGGTGGAGTGCTGGCACAACTCATCAAGGGTCGCTGGCAACCCCTGGCGTTCTTCAGCAAACACCTACGACCACCCGAACTCAAATACAGTGCTTTCGACCGAGAGGTATTGGCACTATACCTGGCAATCCGGCATTTCAGGTACTTCTTAGAAGGTAGGCCCTTCACCATGTTCATGGGCCATAAACCGCTTACCTTTACGTTCACTAAGGTGTCCTACCCCTGGTCGTCCCGCCAGCAGCAACATCTGTCCTACATCTCCGAGTACACGACGGACATCCGGCATGTCTCAGGAAAGGACAACGACATGGCGGACGCACTTTCCAGACCTACCATACAGGCCCTGTCCCAGGGGCTGGACTATGCAGCGCTGGCAGAGGCACAGCAGGCAGGCGATGAGATCCCTAGTTACAGAACTGCGATCTCCGGTTTGCAGCTCCAAGACCTCCCCGTAGGCCCAGGTGAGAGGACCCTACTGTGTGACGTAGCTACCGGCCAACCCCGCCCCGTCGTCCCAGCAGCGTGGCGCCGGCGGGTTTTCGAGCCCATTCACAACTTAGTGCACCCCTCCATCAGGACAACCGTCCGGCTGGTCGCCAACAGGTTCGTGTGGCATGGACTTCGTAAACAGGTCAGCGAATGGGCCAAAACGTGCATGCAGTGCCAAACGGCCAAGGTGCAGCGGCACACCAAGGCTCCGCCGCAGCTGTTCGAACCCACCCACCGAAGGTTCGACCACATCCATGTGGATATCGTGGGGCCCCTGCCAGTGTCACGAGGAGCGCGGTACCTCCTAACTATGATAGACCGGTTCACCAGATGGCCAGAGGCAGTCCCGCTCAGTGACACCACCTCCGAATCCTGCGCCCGAGCACTGATCGCAACCTGGGTAGCACGCTTCGGGGTACCGGCCCACATTACCTCTGACAGGGGCGCCCAGTTCACCTCCAGCCTGTGGTCGGAGGTAATGTGGGCCGGTGGGTCTGTTGGGAACACAGCTACACCACACAACTGCCTACCACCCACAGTCGAACGGACTAGTGGAGCGATTCCACTGTCACTTGAAGTCGGCTCTCATGGCCCGCCTGGAGGGGCCTAACTGGGTGGATGAGCTTCCCTGGGTCCTCATCGGAATCCTCACGGCGCCCAAAGAGGATCTGCACACCTCATCGGCCGAGCTGGTGTACGGCGCACCCCTGGTAGTCCCAGAAGAACCCACAGCAGTCCTGGACAGACTACGTGAGAGGCTCGGTAACCTGGCCCCCATCCCCACTTCACAGCACAGACAGAGCCCGACCTGCGTACCCAAAGACCTGCAAAACTGTAAGTTTCTTTTTGTACGACGGGGCGGACACTGGGTACCGCTACAGCGGCCCTACGAGGGGCCGTTTAAGGTGATCAGCAACAACGGGTCCACGTTCGTGCTGGACATTGGGGGGAGAGAGGAGGTTTTCACAGTGGACCAACTCAAACCGGCCCATGTGGACTTGGTGCAGCCGGTCCAGGCTCAGGCAACCGCGGCGCAGGGGCAGACGTCCCAAACAGAGGCCGATCCAGACTGTGGACATTGGGGGAGGTATCGCTGGTTCTGGGGGGAGGGTTATGTGGTGACCCACTTTCTAGCACACACGAACCGGCTCACGCCGACAGAGAGGTCGGCCCCAAAAAGGGCGCCAGGCTATGTTCACCAGCAGGGGGAAGATCCAGTGCTCAGGTACAGGAAGGCTAAAAAGGAGGCCGCGAAGTTTGAATAAATCTCTTGTATCGCAACTCCAACTCACCGACTACGTGTCATTATTCTAGCCCTGTTTGTAGCACACCACCACAGTATTCTTTTTACATGATTCAACAGAGAAAGAAAACATTTTTTAAATAGACACTTATAATTTTTAGTGATTGTTACTATATAGGTAAATTGGTTTCTTACATTTTTAAAAGAGAAGTTAGAAATTATTGGTATCAAATTTTTCAAGGGGAAAAGTTCACTTTTATGTAGGTTTAATTTATAACCTGAGAACTGGCTAAAACAGGACAGTAAAGAAAGCACATGGGGTAATAAAGTCTCAACATTAGAATTAAATAGCAGCAAATCATCAGCATACAACAAGACTTTATGAATAGTGTCTCTCCTTAAAATACCGGAGATATCATTAGGTTCTCAAAAAGCAATGACTAAAAGTTCTGAGGCCAGATCAAAAAGCAAAGAGCTCAGTGGACAACCTTGTCTAGTGCCATGTTGAAGCTTAAATGGTTTGGAGTTATGAAAATTAGTGATAACCCTAGCAGAAGGGGCCAAATGAAGTAATTTGATCCATTGAATGAAAACAGGTCCAAAATTAAATTTTTAAAAAGGTTTAAATAAGTAATTCCATTCAATTCTGTAGAAAGCTTTCTCAGCTTCTAGGGACACCACACATTCAAATACCATGTTAGAAGGAAAATTAATAACATTTAATAACCAGGAAATATTAAAGTGAGAATTTTGATTTTTGCTAAATCCAGTTTGGTTATCAGAAATGACAGAGAGTAAAATATTTTAAGTCCTATGAGCCAAAACTTCAGTTAAGATCTTAGCATCAATTAGTCTATAAGAAGAGCCTTCTATTGGATCCTTATTTTTTTTTAAGAATGAGTGAAATGGAAGCCTCAGAAAAAGATTGAGGGAGTCTGCCCGACTTAAATGAATCCGAGAAAACTGAAAATAAATGAGGAATAAGCAGTGAGGAAACGGTCTTGTAAAATTCTCCAGAAAATCCATCTGGACCTGGAGCTTTCCTCAAACGTAATGAGTGCACAACCTCAACAATTTCCTCAAAAGAAACAGGTTGTTGCAAAAAATTTCTGTTGTCGGCAGAAATTGTAGGAATATTTAGTTGATCTAAAAAATTGTTCATTACAGTATCATCCTTAGAAGATTCAGAACTATAAAGTTTAGAGTAAAATTCTCTGGAAGTATCATTTATTTCTAAATAATCAGTTGTCCTATCACCACTAGCTTTGCCTATTTCTTTAATCTGTTATTTATCTCTAAAGGTTTTAATTTAATCAGCCAATAGTTTACCTGTTTTATCTCCATGAATATAAAATTGACTTTTATCTTTTAGGAGTTGGGTTTCAATTGGATGTTAAATGAAGATCATATTTAGTTTTAATTTCAACACGTCTTCTTTATAAAGCAGGTTCTGGATCCAAGGCATACCCTTGATCTAACCGTTTCAGCTGCTTAGCTAAATCACTCCTCTCTTTGTTAGCTTTCCTCTTAGTACTTGCAATGTAAGAAATAATTTGTCCTCTAATATACGCAACACAGAGTGTCATAGGAAGTCATTCCTGCCTGTGGCCGTCAAACTTTACAATTCCTCCCTTGGAGGGTCAGACACCCTGAGCCTATAGGCTGGTCCTGGACTTCTTTCCTGGCATAATTTACGTATTACTATTTAATTATTGATGGTTTTATTACTATTTACTTAATTATGGTGCAACTGTAACGAAAACCAATTTCCCTCGGGATCAATAAAGTATGACTATGACTATGGCTTAAAGGCATCCTATTCTGATAAGACTAGAAGTCTCCTCTAACGTATTCTCTTCAAAAAAAAGGTAATTTGTCTCTCCATAAACTTTAAAAAATCTTTATCAGATAACAAAGTTAGACTAAATTGCCAAAATCTGTTTGTTTGAAGAAGACCAGGAAGATTTAAAGATAGAAACACAGGAGCATGATCTGAAACAGCAATCCCTTTATATTCACAGGATCGAACTAATGGAATCATTTGGCTATCAATAAAAAAAAATCAATCCTGGAATATGTATGATGAACATGAGAAAAAAAAGAATATTCCTTATCTACTGGATGAAAAAACGCCAGGCATCAGCAATGTCACATTTCATTAAAAAGATGTAATAAACACAGCTGATTTATTTGGTATCATTGGTTTAAAAGATGAACAATCTAAAACTAGATCTAAGCAACATTTAAAGTCTCCATCCATTACCAATGAGTACAGACTTAGATCTGGCAAAAATTAAAAAACACTCAAAGAAACCTGGGTTATCTATATTCAGAGCATATACATTGGCAATTACCATTAATTTGTTATTTAGTTTCCCTGATACTATATCTCCATCGGTTAAAAAAGCGTGAATTGTCACACTTAGGTACATGTGTTTCTTGAAGAAAAACAATGGGTACCTTATGTTTTTTAATGTAGGCAAAAATCTTATTGCTTTTCACGGGGTGATTTAGTCCTTTTATGTTAAAACTATGTAAATTAATACTCTGATCCATTTTAAGGCTCTTTATAAGAAAGATTAAAATAGCAATCAAAAAAATGTATATCAAACCCAAAGAATAAACCTTGAAGTGTATTAACTAAGCAACAGAATTGACTAGATTCCCAAATCAGCATCAAGAAAAAAAGACTCCCCATGCCTCCTCTCCCTCCCAAGGAGAGAAACTTGATCATCGAGCTTCCGATATCTACTTACACTAAAAACATTCCCTTAGAAAGCCTGTTGGAACCGCTCCGAGAATTCAAGGTTATTTACTATTCCAATGAAGACTAAAATACAGTGAGAAACAAGCTTAGACGAGTTTATCACATAGAAATAACAATTATTCATACTAAAAGATATTAAAGTTTTTTTTAATATGTAGTATTTCTGTTTTTGCAAGATTTTTAGTCTATTCAATATATATATCTATATATAGTCATTCGTTTTTTTTAAAAGTAAAAATTCTTACGACTGTTCTTTCATATAAAACCATTTAAATGATCAGTCTTCTAATGTAATCCTAAGTCGAGCTGGAGAACAAAAAGAGGGTTTAAAATTTTGACTGTATAACTCCATCATAACTTTTTTGAACTTCTTGATCTGCCATACTTCTGATGAAATCTCTTGAACAATACATATCTTTTGAACTTACCTTTTCCATGGGCAGGTCAAATCAGACGATCCTTTATTTGAAATTCATGGAAACATATAATGACTAATATTGGTTTAGATTTTGAAGCCGACCCATAGATAGGTGACCTGTGAGCACGATCAATCAAAGGCAGAGACTTTATAATATAAGGGAATAATTCTATCAAAAGATTTGCAAAGAATTCTTTAGGATTATCTCCTTCCGTTTATTCTTTAAGTCCCAAGATTCGTAAATTCCTCCTACTTTTGTTTTCCAAATCAATAATCTTCTGTCTCATCATTTCGTTGGTCTTAAATTGTTTCTCCTATAACATTTGCATATCATCCATTCTCCCGACTAGTAAAGTAATAACATCTTCATGTTCCGCATGGTTTTTTGCCTCCTGGGTGGCAGGGTCCAGGATGTCTCTGACCGGGTACACGACATCCTGCTACGAGAGGGAAAGCAACCACAAGTCATGTACATGTAGGCACCAACGACATAGGCAGGAAGAGGGATGAGGTCCTGAGGTCTGAGTTTTGGGAACTAGGCAAAAGACTGAAGAACAGGACCACAAGGGTAGCGTTCTCAGGATTGCTGCCAGTGCTACGTGACAGTGATGGTAAGAATTGAAGGAGACAGCAGTTGAATGCGTGGCCGAGAAGTTGGTGCACGGAGCAGAGTTTTAGATTTTTAGATCATTGGGATCTCTTCTGGGGAAGGTGGGACCTGTATAGATTGAATGGGTTGCACCTGAACTCGAGGGGGGTCAATATCCTTGCAGGTAGGTTTGCTAGCATGGTTCGGGAGTGTTTAAACTAATTTGCAAGGGGATGGGACCCAGAGCGATAGAGCAGTGAAAGAAGTGCATGGAGTAAAGCCAGATCTAACATATAGAGAGGCTTTGAGGAAAGAGAAGCAGAATAAACGGCGTAAAAATACTAAGGTTGAAGGGCTGAAGTGTGTGTACCTCAATGCAAGAAGCATCAGGAACAAAGGTGATGAACTGAGAGCTTGGATACATACATGGAATTATGATGTAGTGGCCATTACAGAGACTTGGCTGTCACCGGGGCAAGAATGGATTCTTGATATTCCTGGATTTCAGTGCTTTAAAGGGGATAGAGAGGGGGGGAAAGGGGAGGAGGGGTGGCATTACTGATCAGGGATACTATTACAGCTACAGAAAGGGTGGGTAATGTAGCAGGATGCTCTTTTGAGTCAGTATGGGTGGAAGTCAGGCACAGGAAGGGAGCAGTTACTCTATTAGGGATATTCTATAGGCCGCCTGGTAGCAGCAGAGATACCAAGGAGCAGATTGGGAGGCAGATTTTGGAAAGGTGCAAAAATAACCGAGTTGTTATCATGGGTGACTTTTAACTTCCCTAATATTGATTGGCACCTGATTAATTCCAAGGGTTTAGATGGGGCAGAGTTTGTTAAGTGTGTCCAGGATGGATTCCTGTCACAGTGTGTGGACAGCCCGACTAGGGGGGATGCCATACTAGATCTAGTACTAGGTAATGAACCGGGTCAGGTCACAGATCTCTCAGTGGGTGAGCATCTGGAGGACAGTGACCACCGCTCCCTGGCCTTTAGCATTATCATGGAAAAAGATAGAATCAGAGAGGCCAGGAACATTTTTAATTGGGGAAGGGCAAATTATGAGGCTATAAGGCTAGAACTTGTTTCTGTGAATTGGGATGATGTTTTTGCAGGGAAATGTACTATGGACATGTGGTCAATGTTTAGAGATCTCTTGCAGGATGTTAGGGACAAATTTGTCCCGGTGAGGAAGGTAAAGAATGGTACGGTGAAGGAACCATGGGTGACAAGTGAGGTGGAAAATCTAGATAGGTGGAAGAAAGCAGCATACATGAGGTTTAGGAAGCAAGGATCAGATGGGTCTATTGAGTATATAGGGAAGCAAGAAAAGAGCTTAAGGAGAGGGTGAGAAGAGCAAGAAGAGGGCATGAGAAGGCCTTGGTGAGTAGGGTAAAGGAAAACCCCAAGGCGTTCTTCAATTATGTGAAGAAAAAAAGGATGACAGGAGTGAAGGTAGGATCGATTAGAGATAAAGGTGGGAAGATGTGCCTGGAGGCTGTGGAAGTGAGTGAGGTCCTCAATGAATACTTCTCTTCGGTATTCACCAATGAGAGGGAACTTGAAGATGGTGAGGACAATATGAGTGAGGTTGATGTTTTGGAGCGTGTTGATATTAAGGGAGAGGAGGTGGTGGAGTTGTTAAAATACATTTGGATGGTTAAGTCCCGGGGCCTGAGGGAATATTCCCCAGACTGCTCCACGAGGCGAGGGAAGAGATTGCTGAGCCTCTGGCTAGGATCTTTATGTCCTCGTTGTCCACGGGAATGGTACCGGAGAATTGGAGGGAGGCGAATGTTGTCCCCTTGTTCAAAAAGGGTAGTAGGGATAGTCCGGGTAATTGTAGACCAGTGAGCCTTACGTCTGTGGTGGGAAAGCTGTTGGAAAAGATTCTTAGAGATAGGATCTGTGGGCATTTAGAGAATTATGGTCTCATCAGGGACTGTCATCATGGCTTTGTGAAGGGCAGATCGTGTCTAGCAAGCCTGACAGAGTTCTTTGAGGAGGTGACCAGGCATATAGATGAGGGTAGTGCAGTGGATGTGATCTATATGGATTTTAGTAAGGCATTTGACAAGGTTCCACATGGTAGGCTTATTCAGAAAGTTAGAAGGCATGGGATCCAGGGAAGTTTGGCCAGATGGATTCAGAATTGGCTTGCCTGCAGAAGGCAGAGGGTGGTGGTGGAGGGAGTACATTCAGATTGGAGGATTGTGACTAGTGGTGTCCCACAAGGATCTGTTCTGAGACCTCTACTTTTCATGATTTTTATTAACGACCTAGATGTGGGGGTAGAAGGGTGGGTTGGCAAGTTTGCAGACGACACAAAGGTTGGTGGTGTTGTAGATAGTGTAGAGGATTGTCAAAGATGCAGAGAGACATTGATAGGATGCAGAAGTGGGCTGAGAAGTGGCAGATGGAGTTCAACCTGGAGAAGTCTGAGGTGGTACACTTTGGAAGGACAAACTCCAAGGCAGAGTACAAATTAAATGGCAGGATACTTGGTAGTGTGGAGGAGCAGAGGGATCTAGGAGTACATGTTCACAGATCCCTGAAAGTTGCCTCACAGGTGGATAGGGTAGTTTAGAAAGCTTATGGGATGTTAGCTTTCATAAGTCGAGGTATAGAGTTTTAGGGTTGCAATGTAATGTTGCAGCTCTATAAAACTCTTGTTAGGGCACACTTGGAGTACTGTGACCAGTTCTGGTCACCTCACTATAGGAAGGATGTGGAAGAGTATGCACTATCATCTGAGATTAAGGGAGCTTGGGCTTTACTCTTTGGAGAGAAGGAGGATGAGAGGAGACATGATAGAGGTGTACAAGATAATAAGAGGAATAGATAGAGTGGATAGCCAGCACCTCTTCCCCAGGGCACCACTGCTCAATACAAGAGGACATGGCTTTAAGGTAAGGGATGGGAAGTTCAAGGGGGATATTAGAGGAAGGTTTTTTACTCAGAGAGTGGTTGGTGCGTGGAATGCACTGCCTGAGTCAGTGGTGGAGGCAGATACACTAGTGAAGTTTAAGAGACTACTAGACAGGAATATGGAGGAATTTAAGGTGGGGGCTTATATGGGAGGCAGGATTTGAGGGTCAGCACAACATTGTGGGCCGAAGGGCCTGTAATGTGCTGAACTGTTCTATGTTCTATGTTTTATCTTCTTATCATGTTCAGTTAGAATTGCTTGAATATCTTCTAGTTTCGTACCTATTTGTTTAATTTCAGTGCTGATTTCTTTTCTAATCTGTTCAAACTCCTCAGTAAGCTTTTGAACTGAACTAGTAATAGCTTCCAAAGCTGCCTGAGTAGTCCTATTAAAATAATATCCTGTCTAACAATAGTATTTCAAAAGGTTGGCGAGAAAAGTAAGTAAATTAGGAGCAGCAGAAGAGAGCTGTTACTCCATCAGCGGCCACCAGGCAGTCTCTGTGATTTTCCGTTTCTGCCTGTGCCAGTGGGGGTGATCCCACAACTCGGGCACTACCCTTAGGTTGGGGACTAGGTAAGCTAGAAAACAGCACCTGCTCCATTTCTTCTGGGGTGGCTGCAGGTCCCACCTGTTGGTCACTTCCCTGGGTAGCCACAAGTAAGCTTTATCCCCACAAACCCAATAGGGGCTATTCAAAGGACCCAGGAAAAAGCCCACCATTAACATTATAATTATAGATGCTATAAGTCCTGTTCGCCAGGAGAAGTTTCCCCTGGTGATTACAGTAACAAGTTGTATTTGCCACCCGAGCACGGGGCACACGTAGGTGTTGCCAAGAGGCTTCAGGAGAGGAGGACATATTCAACAGGGACCTGACATACCACCCTTCAAAACACTGACATTTACAGTCGCTCAGGGTCCTCTTGTAATTCTGGACTTCACTACCCCGGCTGTTATTAGAGAATCCCCAAGCAGAGAGATCCTCACTGGAATTGAGGGGGATCACTGACAACTGTACCATAGTCTTTCCATGCGGGGGTACTTGCACATATATCCGATATTCCCCTGCTTCTTGGCATTTGGCATAGTTGTGGCAAAGGGACAGGAAAGTATTCTGGGCAAAATCAGACAGTAGGGGATGTTTTGGCCACGGCACTTGGGGAACTACTCCCTATGTGGGCCTTGGGGAAAAGATGGTTCTAACCTGTGGGGAGCTGTCCCATCTTCGGTACATTGCTCCTGCCCTTATGTATGAATGTAGTTGACTGGAAGCCCACAAAAAGAAGGCAGAAGACAACAGCCCAGTACATGGTGAAGTCTGTAACAGACTCCTTATTCCGTAAATTTTTACAGTCAGTAGAATGTATCCACCGTGGTTGTCCTTCCAGCTTGACTGCTGTGGGTGTGGTGAGCAGTACTTGGAATGGTCCCTTCCTCTGTTGTCCTAGTTTGCCACAGCTCCAGTTCTTAGTTAGTATGTAGGCCTCAGGTTCAAGGTTGGGGTAGTTACCTTCTCTTGTCGTGTTGTTTTCATCCTTGTATGCCTGACGCACCTGTAAATGTAAGGCTCGGAGAATCTTTGTTAGGTAGCCCATTTCTATCAAGAGTGGGAGGTCGTGTGGAACACTATGGAGTCCTTAGGAGCTTTCCAAAGGTTATTTCAGCTGGTGACAATCCTGTTTTTTTCCCTCGGGGCGGTGGCCCTCAAATTGAATAATGCTCAGAGCAATACCTTTAACCATTTAAGCCCCATTTCCTCCGTAGGTTTTGCCAATTTAGTTTTTAACATACCATCTGCCCTTTCCACTATACCTGCAGCCTGGGGATGGTGAGAGCGATGGGATTGTTGTTTGATGGGTAAGGCATTACAGATTTCCTCATATAAGTTTGCTACAAAGTGGGGACCGTTATCTGAACTCAACATTTCTGGTAGCTCTTACCAGGGGATGACTTCTCACAACAGAATTTTAGCTGCTGTCTGGGCTGTGTTATTTGTGGTAGGTACTGTCTCGATCCATCTACTAAACACATCTATGATGACTAAGCAATATTTGTACTCTAGGTAGTTCAATAAAATCAATCTGTAAACATGAAAAGGGGCCTCCAGGTAGGAGAGTGATGCCCAACACACAGGGTGTCCCCTTTCCCACGTCGTTCTTACAGCATATAAACATGCTTTTGTCCTCTTTGCTGCCACTTGCTGCAATTTCCGAAGCCACTATGTTTGCAGCAAACTGTTTACCCCTCCCTCATTTCCGAGGTGAGTACAAGTATAGGTATAATCAAGGAGGATTGGTAGAGATTGGGTAGGGATGCAGACCTGTCCTGCAGGGGTGAACCAGAGGCCCGTCACAGGACCCTCCTTACAGCCCATCTGTGACCACAGTCTGTGTTCCTCCTCAGGGGCGTCCCCTGAAACCTACGTATGACTTGCATGTCTGGCATACCCGTGCTGTCTGAGAGGCGCAGGGGGTTTTGGTGGGGCCCCGGTGGGACTATAATTTCGAGTCTCTGGGCTGTGGCTTTGTCAGTCTCATCAGCCATGGCGTTACTGGTGGAGGTTTTATCAGTCTGGTGGACATGAGCGGAGCATTTGATAATGGCCAATGTTTTTGGAAGCTGCAAGGGCAGTGAGCAGAGCCTGTACAAACGTAGCATTGCTAATAGGATGTCCTGAGGAGGTGAGGAAACCCCGGCATTCCCAAAGCATTCCGTAGTCATGAGCTACCCCGAAGGCGTATCGAGCATCAGTGTAGGTGTTTGCATGTTTGTTGGTGGTGAGGATGCAGGCATGAGTGAGGGCAAATAACTCAGCTTTTTGTGCTGTCACAGCTGGTTGAAAGGCTGCCTGCTCGAGCACCATGTCATCTGTGACCACAGCATAGCTGGAACATCTCTGGCCTTGAGGGCCCATGAAAGAACTACCATTAGTTATGTCAGGTTCGGTAAGGGTTAGTCTGTGAGGTCCTCATGGGCTGTAGTGAGGAGTTGATTTCGTTGTACGCAGTCGTGTTCAGAATCATTTGTAACCTGGATGGCGATGCTAGGGAAGTGGCCGGGTTTAAAGTGGAGCAGAGAGAAAACGTCAGCTGCAGGTTGCTCAGTGAGGCTGTCTCATAGCGATTTTGTCGTGCCTGAGTGTGGTGCTGTGTCTGTCGAGAGGTCAAAAGCTCCACCACCAAGTGGGAAGCCAGCACATTTACAGGCTGATGTAGGGTAATATTAGAAGCTGCAGTTACCAGGATATATACTGCCTTCCCTGAAACTCCACCCATAGGGGTTGCGTCCGTTGGTATGTTCATTCAGACCCCTTGAACCCTAGGGGGGGAATGGTGGCCCCGGAAAGCCGGAATCCATGTTCTGACATGATCGAGGGTGGAAGTGGTTGTCCCCTTATCAATCATAAATGGAAGCTGAATTCCAGCTAGCTGAAGAATTATTGTTGGGTTCCTCTTGCGGGTTACTACTTACAATGGGCAACATTTTCGAGGGTCATTTAGCAAAAGGATTGTTCATGGAGAATGGGAAGATGGTCCGGTTTGAAACTGGGCGTCTCTGCTGACCCCAGGGCACCTTGCCTTCCAGTGTCCTGGTTGGCCACAGTTAAAACACGGTCCAGGCTGAGCACCATGTCATCTGTGACCACAGCATAGCTGGAACATCTCTGGCCTTGAGGGCCCATGAAAGAACTACCATTAGTTATGTCAGGTTCGGTAAGGGTTAGTCTGTGAGGTCCTCATGGGCTGTAGTGAGGAGTTGATTTCGTTGTACACAGTCGTGTTCAGAATCGTTTGTAACCTGGATGGCGATGTTAGGGAAGTGGCCGGGTTTAAAGTGGAGCAGAGAGAAAACGTCAGCTGCAGGTTGCTCAGTGAGGCTGTCTCATAGCGATTTTGTCGTGCCTGAGTGTGGTGCTGTGTCTGTCGAGAGGTCAAAAGCTCCACCACCGAGTGGGAAGCCAGCACATTTACAGGCTGATGTAGGGTAATATTAGAAGCTGTAGTTACCAGGATATATACTGCCTTCCCTGAAACTCCACCCTTAGGAATTGTGTCCGTTGGTATGTTCATTCAGACCCCTCGAACCCCAGGGGGGGAATGGTGGCCCCGGAAAGCCGGAATCCATGTTCTGACATGATCGAGGGTGGAAGTGCTTGCCCCCTTATCAATCATAAATGGAAGCTGAATTCCAGCTAGCTGGAGGATATTGTTGGGTTCCTCTTGCGGGTTACTACTTACAATGGGCAACATTTTCGAGAGTCATTTAGCAAAAGGATTGTTCATGGAGAATGGGGAGATGGTCTGGTTTGAAACTGGGCGTCTCTGTTGTCCCCAGGGCACCTTGCCTGCCAGTGTCCTGGTTGGCCAGAGTTAAAACACAATCCAGGCTAAGCTTCCCTGGACATGGGTGCTCGCTGGGGTGGCCCATTTCTTCACTCGGGGGAAAAGGTCGATGGGGTTGCCCCCTTATTGCCATCAGCTGGATGGGTCCTGGGTCATATGGACCATTATAGCGGGGTAAGGCCAATCAGAGAATTGATCCCAATCCTGGTTTCCTGGTTCCGGAGTATGTTTACGATGCCGGCCATTATCTGACCCCCATCGGTGTCCCTCACCCCGTTGGACAAATTCATGCTTAATTACAACTCCCTTTGAGACAGTTCTGGACTCTGCGCTGGGATCCCAGTAGTAAACTACAGCCCGTCACATCCGATTATGGTCATTATCTGGCCAGTGGTCTTAATCATCGTGGCTAATTTAAAAGGGAGACAATAGAGAAGATTATTGAAGATCTGGTTGCCCTGCATAAGTCTCGTAGCATGATACAAAATGCTGTCAGTAATCCGACCCTGATTACCCGGGTTTTGGATTATATTCTAGTACTTTAGTGATGTTAACAGGCTGTTGGAGTGCTTTTTCCAAACCCTGGATTATCTGATTGGTCTAATCCTCTTCGTCTGGCAACCCCCCTCTCAGTTCTTGGCAAGTCTGATATCGCAGCTCTGCCTTCCTTTTCCATCCCTTGTCCACAGATAATATCATGCAATAAGGTCTGAAAAGATCCTGAGGGTGGAGCGTTATACATCTGAATTGTGCTCCACATATATTGTGCGAAAGGGGCCGGTTTCTCCTTTCTGTCAGGGGCCTGATCATTATCATGATCATCTCTTGTGGTTTCCATGGGACTTAGACAGGGTTAACTGCTAGAGATGATCTTGTTCCCCCGTCCTGGGATTTGGCATCATTCGGGTAGGTTACTGTCTCTGAGGTACGGGCAGGGGACCTCTCTCAGGGACAGAGCTTATCCGTTCTTCAGTATCACCTCTTGGGATGGTTGGATATTGGGGCTCTTTGCTCCCCTTTCCCCTTTTTTTCTCCCTTCCTCCCACCGTGTCAGAGAACCCTGGAGAATTTTCCGGTCCCATGGCTAGTAGCGGCTCTTAATATGGTGGTGAGGGTCTTGTCACTAGCCAGTCCTCATCGCGATCACTCTCATCAAACAGGTTGGTAAGCCAGACATGTTCCTGGGATGCTGTAACTCATTCCCTATTTGTCCCTTCATTTGTCGCTTTTGGCATTTGGCTTTATTCCTTGATCAAGGTTTTACATTTATTATGACTGATCTTTTTCTGGACCATTTTTATGGCTCAGTCACAATTTCAAGTCAGGTCACTTTTTATTGTCATTTCAACCATAACTGCTGGTACAGTACACATTAAAAACGAGACAATGTTTTTCAGGACTATGGTGCTAAATGAACAATACAAATACTACACTGAACTACGTAAAACAACACAAAACTACACTAGACTACAGCCCTACCCAGGACTGCATAAAGTGCACAAAACAGTGCAGGCATTACAATAAATAATAAACAAGACAATAGACACAGTAGAGGGCAGTAGGTTGGTGTCAGTCCAGGCTCTGGGTATTGAGGATTCTGACGGCTTGGGGGAAGAAACTGTTGCATAGTCTGGTCGTGAGAGCCTGAATACTTCGGTGCCTTTTGCCAGATGGCAGGAGGGAGAAGAGTTTGTGTGAGGGGTATGTGGGGTCCTTCATAATGTTGTTGGATTTACGGATGCAGCGTGTGGTGTAAATGTCTCTAATGGCAGGGAGAGAGATCCCGATGATCTTCTCAGCTCACCTCACTATCTGCTGCAGGGTCTTGCAATCTGAGATGGTGCAATTTCCGAACCAGGCAGTGATGCAGCTGCTCAGGATGCTCTCAGTACAACCTCTGTACAATGTGGTGAGGATGGGGATGGGAGATGGACTTTCCTCAGCCTTCGCAGAAAGTAGAGACGCTGCTGGGCTTTCTTTGCTATGGAGATGGTGTTGAGGGACCAGGTGAGATCCTCCACCAGGTGAACACCAAGAAATTTGGTGCTCTTAATAATCTCAATGGAGGAGCAGTCAATGTTCAGCGGAGAATGGTCACTCCATGCTCTCCTGAGGTCAACAACCATCTCTTTTGTTTGGTTCACATTCAGAGACAGGTTATTGGCTGTGCACCAGTCCGTTAGCCGCTGCACCTCCTCTCTGTATGCTGACTCATCATTCTTGCTGATGAGACCCACCACGGTCGTGTCATCGGCGAACTTGATGATGTAATTCAAGCTGTGTAGTGCTGCAGTTGTGGGTCAGCAGAGTGAACAGCAGTGGACTGAGCACACAGCCCTGGGGGGCCCCTGTGCTCAGTGTGATGGTGTTGGAGATGCTGCTTCCAATCCGGACTTACTGAGGTCTCCTAATCAGGAAGTCTAGGATCCAGTTGCAGTGTCAAGGCGGATTGACCCGATGCAAGGGTGCAAGTATGACGAACACAATAAAACAAACAATATTTTATCAAACTTTACTCTTTAATCATAGCATGCTATGAGGACAGTTACAGACTGATCTCGCAAAGAGCCAGTCCGGACACTACCCTCCCCCGATTCACAATTCTCCACAATTTATAACAGTGATCATGTACGCAGGAAATCTTACAATTACGTGAGTTAAGACAGTTTTAGTATAGTTTTGATCACATGTTAGTAGTTTCGATCATATGCTAATATACTATTAGATGTAAAATCATCATTGGTTAGTTATAATTACTTTCTGCCAAAGCTAGTCTGGATCCAACATCAGTTCCCTATATTGACACCTTCTCCTTTCTCTCAAATGTCTGTCCCCTACGCTATCCTTCACATATTTACTTATACCTTGAGATGTCCCTTCAGTCATTCTTATACCCATATTTAGTTATGCCTCAGAATGCTTTGGTATGACCAGATAATTCCTTATTTGAACCTTTGTCTATCATTTTCAGAGAACAATGTCTAGTACGTCACCTGTTGCTGGGTAGGGTTTCTTTCAGACTTGCCCATGAACAGTAACATACTCATAAGGTAATTGATCATTAGCTAATCATTGTTCTTAGTCTATACCCATATTTACCTATCCCTCTACTCTATCATTCCCCCCATTTGTCATTTTATGATAATTAATTAAATGGGGGTCAAGAAGGGCATCGTCAGCCTTTCCGTGAAAATTCTACAGCCAACATTTAGGTAAATCATTATCACACAACACACAATAATAATAGCAATGAGAACAATGAGCCCATGCAGTGAATAAGACGCCCAAGATCCTCCCAGCAACCATCCTAACCAGCCATTCCCTTTCTTAGAACCTTGCCGGAAATCATCCAATTGTTTCTTAGTAGACTGGATGGCATGGGTCACGTTGTATGGTTCATCAGTAACATGGATGATGCATTTATCTCTGACTATGGCACATATCCCCCCCCCCCCCCAGCTGGGCCAACTGATAATCCACAGTGTACCTGGTTTGTTGTGCGTAGAGTTGTAACGCCACCTTAACAGCCTCCAGGCCTTCCACTATACTGTTTCCCAATGCCATTAGCCCGCAAATGAGGTCTAGGATTCAGTTGCAGAGGGAGGTGTTCAGGCCCAGTAGGCTCAGCTTTCCGATCAGTTTCTGAGGAATGATTGTGTTGAATGCTGAACTGAAGTCTATGAACAACATTCGAACGTACATGTCTTTTTTGTCCAGGTGGGTTAGGGCCAGATGGAGGGTGATGGCAATGGCGTCGTCTGTTGAACGGTTGGGACAGTACGCGAACTGCAGGGGTCCAGTGAGGGGGGCAGCAGGGTTTTGATGTGCCTTATGACGAGCCTCTCGAAACACTTCATGGTGAGTGCAACGGGATGGTAGTCGTTGAGGCAGTTGAGTTTGAGTAGTCGTTGAGATTGTCACATCCCAAGGCCCTCCCCATCGCCAAACTTCATCCCCCAATTCCTTACGTAAAATAACACTTAGACCACGTAAATCTCTCTATTTATCATGATACAACTCATACTTTTTGCTTGGTGAAGTTCCTGTGCCTTTTTATCACACAATAGATCTTGTCCCATGTTTTTGTCTTTTTACCAGGCATGGTGTCTACTGCTCAAATTCTCCTGGTTTTTCTTTACTGGACTGTAATTCTTACCCAATTTTAACTTTTACCTGACACCTGTCAGCTGTCCAATTTTCAAATAATTGCCCTACCTTAAACGAGTCTCCCGAAAGGTTCAGTCTCGTTCCTGTCAAGGTCTGTGCTGAGGTCTGGCGAGAGGCAGAGACTCACAATGGTATCATAAGGAGCGACAAAGACAGTTCATCATAGATAGGATATTTAGTCTGTCGCTTACTCAGCTCGTCTCTGTGTCACAGTTCCTATGTTGGTATCTTGCTCCCAGCTCCAAATGTGGAAGTTGAATGTGATAAAGTCACTCAGAGACCGTGTAAGTACAAACTCTTCATTCAAAGCCCCTGGTGCTTACTCAGTCAGATGCTCAAACAGGAACAGTCTGTCTGTGACTGTTCCTACGCAGTCTACCAACTAACTCACAGTTCCCCTTACAAAATGGATACAGACATTCATTTACCCCCAACACATACCAAGCTGGAGTCAGACTTATCTATTGTTTGACAGTACCGAGAGACAAATTACAAAATAGGATTCAAGGCATTTTACACAAAACGGGCTGGAGTTGTCTTATCTGCGCGTAACTGCACAAGGACAAGGACCCTAAGACACTAACTGGCTAACTTTGAGAAGAAATATTGCTCAGCATTGAATAGCAAATCTGATGTTCATTAGCGGTTTCTTTCAGAGTTTAACTGACCGTGTTAATCATTCACTGGAGGACTGTGTAATATATTTATAGTGAATAGGTGAAAGACAGGTACTGGATACTAATAAGATGGCAAAAGCAGAATTCACAGGTGTGAGGGGATTTGGGCATTGAGGTCAAGTCTGGGAGAGAGTGAGATGGGTAATTTGATTGCAGGATTGAGTTTTGAGGAATGTGTTTGGGTCAGGCTGAATGAATGGCATTGCACCTAATAGTGGTATTTCAATAGAGAGAGTGGCCTTTAAGAAGGGGGGGGAAGCAGAAGAAAGGATACTATATGCTAGTTAACCTGACTTCGGAGAAAGCAATATGATTTGGCGATAGGAGTCAGCTGCACCTTTCCTCTTTCCCTGTCATGCCCACTGTTGAGCTTGAATGCACGCGAGGTCATTACCCGGGCGTCATCCATATCAACTCAGGAAGGAGATCAACTCCTTGAGCTTGCAAATGATGGTGAGCAGAAAAGTATGTTTGACATAACATCTCTGCCGGCATTCTGGATCAAAGTCAAGGCTAAAAGTCCTGAGATAGCCACGAAGGCACTGAAAACGTTGCTTCCATTTCCAACATATCTCTGCAATGAATGCAACGAAAACTAAATTGCGGAATAGACTGGACACAAGAAACCCCCTTCGAGTATCGCTGTCTCCCATCACCCCTCGATAGGACGGTCTCATTGCAGGGAAACAAGCCCAGGGCTCCCACTGATTCAGCGATATTGGTGTGTTGCAATGATTTTATATGTTCAAAGGGGGAAAATATGTGCTGTGTGTTTAATATCCAACCGTTACTTAAAATGTTATAATGTTATTGACTTATGAGTGACTTATAATTGACTTATCCCTATAATCATGAGAGTAAAATATGCACTGTGTGTTTAATATTAAATTCGTTAGATAAACCCTTTTAGAAATGAAATTGAGTGTATTAGCCACTTATAAGTGACTTACAGTTGACTTATCTCCTTTATTCCGGACGTGATTAACACCCTCCCCCTCCCCAGGATTGCTGAAAATTCTCCAGGGTTCTCTTAACACTGAGGGAGGAAGGGTGAAATAGAGGGAAAGGGAGAGGACAGAGTCCCAATATCCAACCATCCCAGGGGGTGATACTGAAGAATGGATAAGTTCAGTCCCTGAGAAAAGTCCCCCACACGAACCTCAAAGACAGTAACCTACCCGATTGATGCCAAATCCCAGGGCGGGGGAACAAGATCAGCCGGTGGTTATCCCTGTCTATGTCCCATGGAAACCACAAGAGATGATCATGATAATGATCAGGCTCCCGACAGAAAGGAGAAACTGGTGCTTTTTGCACAAGTTCTTTGGAGCACAATTCAGATGTATAAGTCTACCCCTCAGGATCTTTTCGGACTTTGTTGCATGATATTATCTGTGGGCGAGTGATAGAAATGGAAAACAGAACTGCGGGAAGGATACTAAATGAGGAAGAGTAGACCAATCAGATAATCCAGGGCTTGAAAAAAGCACTCCAACAGCCTGCTGACATCCCCAAGGTATTAGAATATAAACTGAAGCCCAGGGAATCAGGGTCGGATTACTGGGAGCACTTCATGTCATGCTACAGGACTTATGCAGGGGATCAGATCTTCAATAATGGGAATACTTCCCCTCAATTTAATGCCCTGTTGCTCCAATGTCTCCCTTTTAAATTAGCCATGATAATTAAGACCACTGTCCAGATAATGACCGTAATCAGATGTGACGGGCTGAAGTTTTTGAGTGTATTTGTTGATGTGCCAAATCTCTTCAAGCTCCTAATAAGCCCTGGCAGCAGCAAGAAGTCATCCCCTGGTATAGGCTACCAGAAAAGTTGAGTTCAGGTAACAGTCCCCACTTTGTAGCAAAGTTAAATGAGGAAATCTGCAATGCCTTATCCATTCAACAACAATTCCATCACTCTCACCATCCCCAGGCTGCATGTATAGTGGAAAGGGCAAATGGTACGTTAAAAAACAAAATTGGTATATTAAAACAGCAGAGGAAGGGACCATTCCAAGTACCACTCACCACACCCACAGCAGTCAAGCTGGAAGGACAACCACGGTGGACACATTCTACTGACTGTAAAAATTTACGGACTAAAGAGACTATCACGGACTTCACCATGTACTGGGCTGTTGTCTTCTGCCTTCTTTTTGTGGGCTTCCAGTCAACTACAGTCATACATAAGGGCGGGAGCAATGTACCGAAGATGGGACAGCTCCCCACAGGTTAGAACCATCTTTTCCCCAAGGCCCACACAGACAGTAGTTCCCCAAGTGCTGTGGCCAAAACATCCCCTACTGTCTGATTTTGCCCAGAATACTTTCCTGTCCCTTTGTTACAACTATGCCCAACACCAAGAAGCAGGGGAATGTTGGATATATGTGCAAGTACCCCCGCATGGAAAGACTATGGTACAGTTGTCAGTGATCCCCCTCAATTCCAGTGAGGAACTCTCTGCTTGGGGATTCTCTAATAACACCCGGGGTAGTGAAGTCCAGAATTACAAGAGGGCCCTGAGTGATTGTAAATGTCAGTGTTTTGAAGGGTGGTATGTCAGGTCCCTGTTGAATATGTCCTCCTCTCCTGAAGCCTCTTGGCAACACCTACGTGTGCCCCGTGCCTGGGTGGCAAATAGGACTTGTTACTGTAATTACCAGGGGAAACTGTTCCTGGCGAACAGGACTTACAGCATCTATAATTATAATGTTAATGGTGGGCTTTTTCCTGGGTCCTTTGAATAGCCCCTATTGGGTTTGTGGGGATGAAGCCTACTTGTGGCTACCCGGGGAAGTGACGAACAGGTGGGACCTGCAGCCACCCCAGAAGAAATGGAACAGGTGCTGTTTTCTAGTTTACCTAGTCCCCAACCTAAGGGTAGTGCCCGAGCTGTGGGATCACCCCCACTGGCAGAGGCAGAGATGGGGAATCACAGAGTCGGAGAGGTTCTGGATGATTGCCTTCCTATCCTATGGCACGGCTAGGAACTCCCGAGAAATCATTAAGTTGGCAGCTGCCCTGGAGGAATTGTCAAATTAAACTGCCAGCGCTCTGGTAGACACCCAGACTCAGGTGGCTGAGGGGATCACGGAAATGTTAGCCATCCGACAAACAGTCCTACAGAATCGTATGGCTTTATATTTTATCCTAGCTGAGAAAGGGGGAACCTGTACTATCACTGGCACAGAATGCTGCACCTATATTCCTGATGAGTATGCTCTTTAACATCAGGGCATACTATGTTGGAAAAACTGACGAGTTCTGGTGTGACATGGACAGTTTACACCGCTACGGACTACTATCCGCTACCAAGCCGGCTGCTTCCCGAGGGAGGAGGAAGCGAAATCGTTGTGAGAGAAGACAGAAGAGGGGTGAGAGGGCCGGCATCCATGCTAGGCTAATAGCTAACCCCACCAGGCCAGCGGTACCGTCCCTCTTGCTCTCAAATGTCCACTCTATTGACAACAAGCTGGATGAGCTGCGTCTGCTGAGAGAAACACGCAAGGAATTTAAAGACAGCTGTGTGTATGTCTTAACGAAATCCTGGCTCCATGACAACATACTGGACGCGGCGATACAGCTAGAGGGAATGAAATCGTTTCGTGCGGACAGAGGCAACTAGCTCTGGTAAGATCCAAGGAGGAGGTCTGTGTGTTTATATAAACAAAGACTGGTGTGTGAATGCTACAGTAACTGCCTAACACTGCTCACCACTGGCTGAATTTCTCATTGTGAAATGCCGGCCGTTCTATCTGCCGAGGGAATTCACCATCATGCTTGTGGCAGCTGTTTACGTAGCTCCCAGTGCCAATGCGAAGGCTAATGCTAACGAAGCACTGGGAGGCCTACATGAAGCCATCAGTGAGCTACTGACTACGCTTCCTGACAGCTTTGTGGTGATTGCTGGGGACTTTAACCACACCAGCTTAAAGACTGTGTTCCCCAAAATTCCGGCAATATGTGGATTTCAAAACCAGGGGAGACAACACACTGGACTTGGTTTATACCAACACACCACAGGCATACAAAGCAGCCCCCTGCCCCCATCTTGGCCACTCTGACCATATATCTGTCATGTTAACACCAGCATATAAACCACTGCTTAAATGTGTGAGAGCAGAGAAAAGAGAGATAAGGGTCTGGCCGAAAGGAGCAGCCTCAGCACTACAAGACTGCTTTTTGCACACAGACTGGAACATATTCAAAACAGCAGCCTCCTATGATGACCATACAGACATTGAGGAGTATGCGGGGGCAGTAATCAGCTACATAGCCAAATGCACGGAGGATATCACTGTGATGAAAACCTTCACCACACATGGTTGTAAAAAGCCATGGATGACAACAGAGGTGCGTTCACTACTGAAGGCTCATGACACAGCCTACAGGTCGGGGGACAGGAGTGCGCTTCACTCAACCAGGTCTGCGCTTTCACTAGGGATCAGGAAAGCGAAAAGGGCCTACGCGGGCAAAATATATGGACACCTCTGTGACACAGGTGACACCAGACGGATGTGGCAGGGAATTAAATCTCTTGACAGACTACAAGATCAGGCAGAAAACTGATGACAGCGACACCTCTCTACCAGACAGGCTTAACATTTTCCTTGCCCGCTTTGAAGCATCAAACACTACAGCAAAGGGGAGAGCCAGTCCCTTTTTACCATCTGACCAGCCGGCTCCAATCATTGATCCAGAGCAAACACGGAGCACCCTTGCCAGGATCAACCCACGAAAAGCGGGAGGTCCTGACAACATCCATGGACGTGTGCTCAAGGAATGTGCTGATGTATTAGCAGATGTCCTGACAGACATTTTCAACATCTCCCTTAGTCAAGCTATTATCCCCAGATGCTTCAAAACCTCCACAATCATCCCTGTAGCAAAGAAATCAGTTGTAGCCTGTCTGAATGTTTCCCGGCCCGTTGCCCTGACCCCCATAGTGTTGCAATGTTTTGAACGGCTTGTCAAGCCTCATATCACAGCCAGCCTCCCCTCATCGCTGGATCCTCTACAGTTTGCTTATTGTCTAAATCACTCTACGGAGGATGCAATATCCACCACACTGCACACAGTTCTCTCTCACTTGGACAACAAAGACACTTATGCCAGAATCCTGTACATTGATTTCAGTTCAGCGTTCAATACCATCATCCCGCAGAGACTAGTGGAGAAACCGTCACTGATTGGCCTTAGCACTGCGACGTGTCGCTGGATTCTGGATTTCTTGACAGAGAGACCACAGTCAGTCCGTGTTGGCAGGAACATTTCTGACTCCATCACGCTGAGCACTGGATCTCCACAAGGTTGTGTGCTTAGCCCATTGCTGTTTACACTGCTAACACATGACTGTGCAGCCAGATTCAAGGAGAACCTGATCATTAAATTTGCGGATGATACCACAGTGGTGGGGCTCATCAGCAAAAATGATGAAACAATGTACCGGGAGGAGGTCAAACACCTAGAGAGCTGGTGCAGGGATAACAACTTGATGCTTAATGTCACCAAAACCAAGGAGATGATCATCGATTTCTGCCTGAGCACACACCCCTCAGTATCAGCGGCTCTGCAGCGGAGAGACTGGAAAACATCAAGTTCCTTGGGGTGCAGATCTCGGACATTCTCACTTGGTCCAGGAACACCACTCAGATTGTGAAACGGGCCCAGCAGAGATTGCACTTTCTGAGGAAGCTTAAACAAGATCACTCCCCACTAACATCTTAACTACATTCTACAGAGGCGTGGTTGAGTGTGTGCTGACCTTTTGCATCACAATCTGGTACTCCAGCTGCAATGCTGTCAACAAAAAAGCCTTGCAGAGGGTGGTTAGGGGAGCAGAGAAGTTTATTAGTGTCTCCACACCTTCTGTCCAAGACCTCTTTCAGAGTCAATGCCTCCAGAAGACACGGTACATCATTAAAGACCCCTCACACCCTCTCCATGAACTGTTTGTTCTTCTGCCATCAGGCAAACGTTACAGGAGCATCAAAACTAAAACCACAAGGCTACTAAACAGCTTCCTCCCACAGGCAGTCAGACTGCTAAATTGCTGCTCTACCTGACTCTGCTTTGGACACTTTTAACTTGCAATGGACACTTATAACTTGATTTTAACTGACATGTGGCTGTTGTGTTTTACTATTTATTGTTATGTTTATTATTTAGTGTCGCGTTTGTTATGTTATGATTACACTGCTCCTGAGAAACGCTGTCTCATTCTGCCCTGCAGAGCTGATGTACGGTTAGAATGACAAAGTTTTTTGAATCTTGAATCTTTGAATCTTGAGTCTACTAACATTATGTCTGTCACCGAGCACATTGCCAAGGAGATCGACAAGAAAGTAGGGCAGGATTTACATGAGTTCACCGAGGGGTCTAAATGGTGGTTGTTCGAAAACCTGTTCAGTAATATGTGGGCATGATATTGCATTATGGCCTAATAGTTGTACTTATCATCGTTATAATTACTGTTGTACACCGATAACGCAATGCTGTACTTGGTCGCTTTCTTTGTAAAAGGAGGGAATGATAAAGTATGTAAAGGTGTTAACACTTTATTAAACAATAGCACCCTGTTTTTCTGAAAGAACCCACTGATGATCAACAGATGTTTTAAGCCATACTGAACCATATTTCTTCTCAGAGTTAGTGTCTTTGTTTCTTTGTGCAGTCAAGCACAGAGATAAGACCAATCCAGCCTGTTTGTGTACGTTCAGTCCATTATACCTATTCTGTAAATTGTCTTTCAGTACTTTCAAGCAACAGTTAAGTCTGACTCCAGCTTGGTATGTGTGGGGGTATCTGTACACTGTATCTCTTCTGTAAGAGGAATTGTGAGTTAGTTGGTGGATCAGGCAGGAACAGTCACAGACTGACTGTTCCTGTTTGAGCGACTAACTGAATAATCTCCAGGAACTTTGAATAAAGAATTTGTACTTATACAGTCTCTGAGTGACTTTATCCAGATTGGACTTCCACAATACATCCGATGTCCCCCCCCCCAACCTCATTCAAAATTGTCTCTTCACCCTTGAAATAGCCCTTCCGCACTTCGTACTTGGCTTGCTGGTACAGGCTTGGGTTGCCAGACCTGAATGCCACAGATCTAGCCGTCAGCAAACGACGTACCTCCTGGTACATCCGTGGCTTTTGATTTGGGAATGTACAGTAAGTCTTTGTAGGCACGCACTCAACCGCACAGGTCTTAATGAAGTCATTAACAACTGCAGCACCTCATTCCCGTTCAGTCCACTGATTCAAAGTAGTCCTGTAGGTGCTCCTGTGCTTCCCTCATCCATACCTTCTTGGCCCTCATTACTGGTGCTGAAGTCTTCAGTCTCTGCCTATACTCAGGGAGTAGAAGTACGCCCAAGTGATCAGACTTCCCGAGGTGAGGGCATGGTGTAGCACAGCAGGCATTCTTGATGGTGGTGTAATAATGGTCTAGTGCATTGTTTCCTCTAGTATTGCAAGTGATGTGTTGATAATTGCTTAGTGATTTTTTCAGATTGGCCTGGTTAAAATCTTCCAGAAGAATGGTAAAGGCATTAGGGTGCAATGTGTGCACATCTGTCAGAAATTTGGATGATAGAATGATAATGTTGTGGCTAAGTTTGTAGACCTTAGAAAATAGGTGGATAGGCAAGCAGTGTTGAGGAAGTAGGATGTCAGCATTTAAATAGATTGGGATATGGGAAAAAAAAGTGGAAAATGGAATATAGTGTAGGGAAGTGCCTAGCTGTGCACTTTGGTGGCAGAAATAAAGGCATGGACCATTTTCTAACTGAGGAGAAAATTTAGAAGTCAGAAGTGTGAAAAGACTTGGGTGTCCTCATGCAGGATTCCATAGAGGTTAACTTAAGGGTCATGTCTGCTTTTATTATTGAGGTAAGGAAGTCAAATAGTTAGCTTACATTTGAGAGGACTTGAGTATAAAAGCAAGGATGTAATGCTGAGGCTTTATAAGTCATTAGTCAGACTGCACTTGGAGAATCGTGAGCAGCTGAGGGCACCTTATCTAGGAAAAGATGTGCTAGCATTGGACAGGATCCAAAGGAGTTACTCAAGAATGAAAAGTTTAACATATCAGAAGTGTGTGGTGGCTCTGGGCCTTTACTTAGACCACAAAACAATAAGACAGAATTGGGTTATTTAGTCCATCGAGTCTGCTCGACCATTCAATCACAGCCAATTCTTTCTTTTCCCTCCTTATCCCACCCCCTAACCTTCTCCCCGTAAGCTTTGATGCCATGGGTAATCAATAACCTATCAATCTCTGCCTTAAATACACCCAATGACCTGGCCTCCACGGCAGCCCGTGGTAACATTCCCCAAATGCACCATCATCTGGCTAAAGAAATTTGTGCACATCTCTGTTGCGCACAAATGGACACCCCTCTATCCTGAGGCTGTGCCCGCTTGATCTAGACTCTCCCATCATGGGAAACATACTTTTCACATCTACTCTGTCTAGGCCTTTCAACATTCAAAAGGTTTCAGTGGGATCCCCCTTCTAAATTCCAGCAAGTACAGGCCCAGAGCTATAAACCATTCCTCTTTTATTTCAGATTCATCTGTGTGAACCTCCTCTGAACTTTCTCTGATACCAGCACACCTTTTCTTTTTTTTTAAATTTTATTTTTATTTGGATAAGGAATTCACAATTATCATGTACTTTTTTCACACATATAACCTTTTCAATTTTTTTATATGTATAAAACTACAATTATTTATACATTCTTAAGTACACATTGAGATGATATAAAAGGAAATTAGACACTTAAATAGATAATTATGTACTGTGGTAAATCTAATCTATTAGGCTAAGTAATGGTATTAGTTGTTAAGAAAAATAGTAATAAAAGTTTCCATATAACTCTTCTGGACCATTTCTACTGGTCCAAAATGTTGTATGTAAGCCTATGTAACAACCATTGTAGATGTTTATATCCTAATTTGTTCATGCTTGCTCCTGCCCGCAGACATAATTATCCAATCCCTATGTAATTATTTACTTAATTTTATCATTTTTTATCCCTTTCCCAAATCTTTTCCTTTACTTGTATTAATTCTATTTTCCAAAAGAAAACAAAAAACAGTAAACATTTAGACTAGGGCTGCTTATGTTAGCAATATTACTGTGTTGATGAGAAGAGCAGTATAAATCATTAGGAGAGTCATCTAGAGTCTGCTCGCATTGGGGTTATATATTCAATCCATTTATTCCAGATTTGATAAAATTTTTCTTTTTGAATTCTCAGCAAGTCAACTTTTCCATTTTAAATATTTCCAAGATAATTTCGTGCCAATCTTCTAATGTAGGTGGTATTGGATTTAACCACTTTCTAGTGATTGATTTCTTACTTGCCACTAAGAGGGCCTGCAGCAACTTTATATCTTCCTTCTGTTCAAGAAACAATACATGCCCCAAATAGAGCGTCTCAAAGTTCAGAGGTATCTGGGACCTAAGTACCTTAACTAATGTTCTATGGATACCTTCCCAATATATACTTAATTTAGGGCAATCCCAGAAAATATGAAAATGATTTGCCTCCTTGGACCGCACCTTCTCCAACACGTCACGTTTGTATCTTTATATTTTTCCTGATATGGGGTCTTGAAGTATCTTATAATGTTTTTCCAACAATGTTCTCTCTAAGTCAAAGAATTAGTTGAGGACCATTGAAAGCTGCAGATTTTCCCCCAAGCCTCCTCTGAAAGTACCAACCCCGCTTCTTTCTCCCACTTCTCTTTAATATACAGTGTATTTACATTTTTAGCATGGGAGAGTACATTATATAATCAAGAAACTGATTTACTAGGTATTGAACTGCAAGCCGAATTCAGAATCTTGAAAAATTCTAATTCTACTGTTGATAGGTCTGTATATCTACAACTCTGGTTAACATAGTTTCGTACTTGAAGGTACCTAAAAAAGTCATTGTGTTCTAGGCCATGTTTGTCCTGCAGGATTTGGAAACTTTGTAATACTCTTTTATCTATAAATGAGAGGTAGGTTGTAAGACCTTTCTTTATCCATAGCTCAAATCTTTTATCTCCTCTGTTGGGAAGGAATTCAGTATCATATGCACACCATCTAAAGAGTTTTAACATGTTATTAATTCCACATGAATTAACCACCTTCCGCCATACTTTTAATGTAAGATTTATCCAACTGTTTTTAAATTTTTCCAACTGGGCCATCAATCCTTTGTCAGCTATTGAGGCCTATAGAGGAAAACTGTCAACCAATCCAAATTCTATTTCCTTCCATCTAGCCTTATATTCCCTATTACACCAATATAACAGAGGGGTTATCTGTGAGGCATAAAAATAATTTCTCAGGCAAGGAAGAACCATACCTCCTCCTTCCTTCCCTAACTGTGAGGTGTTATATCGAATTCTAGGTTTCTTTCCTTGCCAAATGAAGCCGGAAATTCATTTGTCCCATTCCCTGAATTGATTATCATCCACCTCCACTGGTAAAGTACGGAAAAGATACAATAACCGAGGAAGAATATTCATTTTTATAGTATTTATCCTTGAATTTAAACTTAAAAAGGGGATAAGATTCCATCTATGCATATCTGCTTTTATCTCTGAGATTAATGGCCCATAATTTACCTGTGACAGTGTTGAAAGATCTTTCAGCAGGGTTATTCCTAAATATTTTAATGATTTAGTTTCCCACTTAAGATCGTATGTATCCTTCAATTTTTTTTTGGATGGTGTATAATTTAGGGACGTAACCTGCGTTTTCTTTACATTTATTTTATAACCTGATATTTCCCAAAGTCATCCAACAGTGTAAACAATCCTATAAATGATTTTTCTGGTTCACTCAGATAGACCAAAACATCATCTGCGAATAACGCCACTTTGTGTTCAATCCCTGCCACCTTGATACCTTTTACGATTTCGCTCTGTCTTATTAGTTGGGCAAGTGGTTCAATATATAGCGCAAAAAGGAGAGGAGAAATTGGGCATCCCTGTGTAGTGCCTCTCTCTAAAATGAAGGAGTCAGAGAGGTCCCCATTTATCTTAATTCGGGCTGTAGGGCTGTCATATAGAGTCTGAATTACTTTAATAAACCTTCCTTGAAAGCCGAATCTTCCTAACACTCTGTATAGGAATGCCCAACTAACCGAATCAAAAGCTTTCTCAGCGTCCAATCCTACTACCATTGTCTCTGTCTCGTTCTTATTAACCTGTTCTAATATGTGCAGAGTTCTCCTTATGTTGTCCTGTGTTTGTCTTTGTTGAATAAATTCAGTCTGGTCTAAATGATTAGGCCAGGTAAAAGCTTTTCCAATCTGTGCGCTAATACAGATGTAAATAGTTTGTAATCTAAATTAAGAACAGTAATTGGCTGATAATTGCCACATTCTAGTTTATCTTTACCCTCTTTAGGAATAACTGAAATAATCGCTTCTCTCCAGGAAGGTGGAGTTTCTCCTCTCTGCAAGATCCAAATAAAGGTGTTAAGTAGTAATGGGGCTAACTGTGTCTTCATGGACTTATACCATTCTGAGGTAAACCCATCAGAACCCGGGGACTTTCCAGCCTTTAACCTAGAGATGGCCACGTTCAGTTCTTTGACAGTTACTGGTTCTAATAAACTTTCATTTTGTAAATCTGTAAGTTTAGGTAGATCTAAAAAATTCAATACACTGTCTATATAGGGCTCACTGGGGGCCCGGGGTTGGGAGTACAGCTCTCGATAATATGTTCCAAAACTCTCTTGAATTTTCCCTATTGTACTCTCCACAAGCTTTGTCTTTGGATTCTTTATTTTATGAATTGTATTGTCTGCTTGTTGTTTTCATAATTTATATGCTAATAATCTAGCTGATTTACCTCCTACTTCATAATTCTTTTGTCTCAGGTAAAGAAAATTTCTTTGAGTTTCCAACGTATAAATATCGTCAATTTCACTTTGCAATTTCCTAATTTCCTGTTTTCGATTTGAATTACTTTTGTTGCTATCTACAACTTGAAGTTGTTTTAATTTTCCTTGAAGGTCTGCTAATTTTTGTGCATTGATTTTTTTCATGTGAGTGGTAATGGAAATAATTTTCCCTCTCAGTACAGCTTTCAGTGTATCCCATAAGATCAATGGTGATATTTCCCCCGTGTCATTAAGGTCTAGATATTCTTTGATTTCTCCCCTTAATCTCTCCATTACTTTCGGGTTATTGAGTATATGTGAGTTTAGCCTCCATAGTGTTTTCCTCATTTTCCTTTCCAGGATTAGAGACATAGAGACTGGGCTATGATCCGACAGATCAATTGTTGCAATATTACAGTTTTTTATCCTGAGACTATCTGTATTAAAGATAAAGAAATAGTCTATCCTTGAATAGGCTGAATGAGGGAAAGAGTAATGTGTATAATCTTTACTAGTAGGGTGTAATTCCCTCCAGACATCTATAATTCCCAACTCCTCCACCGATGAATTCATTTTCCGAGTCAGAGGTTTATTCTGAGTAACTATTCTTGAAGAATCTAATACAGCATTTAATCTAATATTAAAATCCCCTCCACAAATTACTACCCCTTGAGAACTGACCATTAGGTCAAAAATGTGTCTATAAAATGACCATTCACAACCTGGAGGAGCATAAACATTCAGCAATGTTATTTCTGTACCTTCTATTCTTCCTGTGATTTTTACAAACCGTCCTTCTTTGTCTTTAGTCTCTGAAATATGTTCATAATTAAGAGTACTTGATATTAAAGTAGCTACCCCTCTTTTGTGACTCAATTTATATGATGAATAAAATACATGCTTAAAGCCCATTCTTTTTCATTTTCCATGTTCAGATTGGCTCATATGTGTTTCCTGGAGGAAAGCTATTTGTGCCCTCTCTTTTTTCAATTTAGATATAATCTTATTTCTTTTAATTGGATTCAAAACCCCATTAACATTATAGGAAATTATTTTTACCAATTCAGTTTGCATTTTTCTCTAGTAGAAAAAAACTCTCCTTTTCTAACCAAACAGTAAGCAATCCCTTCTCAACAGTAAACCAAGACATATAACCACACCCTAGACATTTTTGAACGTATAACATTTGAAAATTTTTCCCGACTTCCCACAGTGAGGCCTGAGCACCGACCCGCCTCAGTTCAGAGGGATAACCTCTATCTTCACCCTGTGTTAGAGGGCCTCAGCAGTTTGAATAATCATAGAGAATTTTCTCCTATTTATGTCTCGACCAAATTGCTATCATTCAAGTTATTCCGCCTAATTTATTTTCGGTTACCAGTTTTCATTTTACCTTTAAGTCCAATTTACTCTTTTCAGTCATTTCTCTTAATTAATCTGTATTCTCTGAATATTCGTGTCTGAATATTTGCAGCTTTTCCTTGTAGCTTGACACTCTGGTTCGTGTGGAGCGTCCTCGCCCACTAACTGTCACGACTTCTGCTGAATCCTCTACAGTAGCGACTCCGGTTGGGTGATAACTTTAATAGGTAGTCCCTGGTCCGCCAGGTCCAACGTTGCCTCCTCCACCGTAGTGTAGGTTTTGTCCCTTCGTCGTAAAAGACTCTCAGCCAAGCTGGATACAGGGTCTGGAATCTGATGATGTTTTCCTTCAGGACTCTCCGTGTTTCCGTATATTCCTTCCGTCTGGCAAGAATCTCCGGTGCATAGTCGTGGTCTAAACTGATTTTACAGTTGTTCCACATGAAACCTTTATTTTGCCATGCCCTTTTAAGCACCTCTTCCTTCGTTCTGTAACTGAGAAATCTGACCAGAATCGATCTGGCCTGGGCACCTGCCGGGGGCTGTGGTGCCAATGCACAGTGAGCCCTTTCTATCTGTAGGTCTTTTGCGGCTGGTATATCAAGGTTCTCTCTAAGCAGCTTCTCTAAGAAGGGAATCATCAATCCGGGTTTACCTTCGGTTCCTTCGGGAACTCGGTAAATCCTCACATTTTCCCTTCTTGAGCGGCCTTCTTGATCTATTAGTTTCCACTGGAGCTGGTCTTGTAGCTTCAGCATTTCTGCTATCACTTCCTCGGCGTTTTGTAGCTTCTCTTCAATTCCAACAATCCTCGCTTCGGCTTCATCTATCCGCGAGTTAGTTTTTACTATTTCTCCTTTAATATCTTCCAGCTGTTTGCTGTTATCTTGTTGGAACTCGCGAATCTCTCCGAGATTCAAAGACAGAGTCACCGATTCCCCCTCATTATCTCCGTCCTGGCTTGCCGTGGGGGAGCTAGGCCCGTCGCCTTGCTGCGTCTCTTTATGTTTATCAGCCTTCGAAGCGGACTTTTTAATCTTGTTCTTAGACATCATCCTTGCCCCTTTTATTAATATAGTTATGCAATATTAAGTATTTGTCTAAATTCGATTTTGGGGCAGTTTACCTTCTTTTTTGTCAAGAGACCTTTTCCTTACGCCGCCATTCCCTTGATGACCTGGAAGTCCCGCCAGCACACCTTTTCTTAGTTAAGGAGCCCAAAACTATTGACAAAACTCAAGGTGAGAACTCACCAATGCCTTATAAAGCCTCAGCATTATACTTATCTTAGATCTCGTGAAATAAGTGCTAACATTGCATTTGTCTTCCTCAAAACTGATTCAACCTGCAAGTTAACCTTTAGGGTATTCTGCACAAGGATTTCCAAGTCTCTTCGCGTCTCAAATTTTTGGATTTTCTCCTCATTTAGAAAACAGTCTGTCCATTTAGATCTTCTACCAAAGTGCATGACATTTCATTTTCCAACCTTATATTTAATTTGCTACTTTCTTGCCCATTCTCCTAATCTGAGATAGGGACACTCTATTTAAACCTGTCAGATTTCAAGTTGAATTGAATCATATTGAGATCACTGGCACCTAGGAGTTCCTTTATGTTAAACTCCATAATCACTTACGGTTCATTACATCTAATTCAGTAGAGTTGATCATCTTGTAGGCTCAATGACAAACTGCTCTAAAAAGCCATCTTATAGGCATTCATTACCAACCTGAATTTCCCGATCTATCTGCATGTTAAAATATTGATAACTATCATAATACAGGTTTCCCCCGCCATTTGAAGGTAGAGTGATCCTATGAAACGGTTCGTAAACCGAAGTGTCGTAAAGCGGGAAGCAATTACTATTTATTGATATGGGAAAATTTTGTGCGCGTTCACAGACCCAAAAATAACCTACCAAATCATGCCAAATAACACATAAAACCTAAAATAACAGTAACATATAGTAAAAGCAGGAATGATATGATAAATACACAGCCTATATAAAGTAGAAATACTTTTCCACAATCATTGCCAGCACTGTTCTCCGAAGCGAAAATCTCACACAAGTGCTGTTGGCAAAAACACTCTCTCCAGTACCCTTTAAGCTATGAAGCTGCCAAATCATACCAAATAACACGTAAAAATACACAGCCTATATAAAGTAGAAATATTGTATGTACAGTGTAGTATCACTTACAGGAATCGGGAAGACAGCGCCAGGCACACTGATGATGGTGTGTTAGGCTGAATCGTCGCAGGTTGGGTGGTGCAGTGGCCCCCACCCTCCGGGCCGCTGACCGATACATTGCCGCGAAGCACGCAGGGATCCAGCAGTAGCCGGGATGCACCCAGCAGAGCTTTAAGAAAAAAGCCGAAATAAACATGCTAATTAACTAGGTGCCACCCGACACGTAATTGTTGGCCCAGATCAGTGCCGATTGCCGATTGCACCTAATGAATTTGCTAATGAATTTGGTTTTGATTGTTATCCTTTCCTCTTCCAATTGCATCAACTCTTCATCTATCAGTTCTTGGTCTTGGATGCCAAAACCTTTTCAACATGATCTTCGTCAGCTTCCACGATCCAAACTCACTTTGTCCTTACTTCGTTCATCACGATCGAAACGCTTAATAATGTCTAGTTTTATGCTATGTGTAATACCCTTATGAGCTCTTTCAGGCTTTTCCGATACCTTAGAACTCATCTTGCTAATGGCTGCTCATAGGCATGTGTTTAAGCAATGCTGGCGAGAATGCCGTTCCGAATCCGGGGGAGAGCCGCTGCTCGGGGCGCGCGCTGCCTTTTATCACGCGCTGATTTTTTTCGTAACAGTGAAAACACCTTCTGTTAGCGAAAACAGGGAACTAATGTAGGTCTTTCATAACAGTGAGGTTTCATAAAGCGAACGTTCGAAAAGCGGGGTCACCTGTATGCTCTTCTGACATGCCTTCTCTATTTTCTGTTGTAACCTGTGGTCCACATTCCAGCTACTGTACTCAGTACTTTGATTTATGAAGGTCAATGTGCCAGAAGCTTTGTTTACAGCCCTATCAACCTATTATGGCACATTCAAGGATGTATCGATAAACGGATGTAAATTTATAAGATATAATTATTAAGATGGAGAATGTTGTGAATAGTTCCTAGATACTGCCCAAGTTTACAGCAGTATGTAAATCAAATGGGAATTCGGACAGATGTTAGCAGTTGGTATTTAATCCTGACACACACAAGATGATGTATTTTGCGAAGTGAAATGGAGATACAGAACAAAGAAATGCTGATGTTTAGGGGAACCTTTGCACTGAATCTTGAACCTCGGCCATAGTACCCCAGATGTGGGTTTTGAAGAAGGCATAATTGTGAAGGCATGATTGTGTTCATGTTTGTTTGGACATAGAATATATTTCAGAGGTTGTATTTCCAATGAGGTTATCAGGATATTCCTTGCATTCTAGGATTTTAGTTAAGGTGATTGGATAGGCATGGTTTGCTTACCACAGGTGTAAGTGGGTGTAATGCTGGAAGTATGTAATTATAGGAGACATTATAGATAGATTATGGACACTCATCAAAAACAAGTGGGTATAGGTTTAAGGTGAAAGGAATGAGTTTGATAGGTTAATTTCTGGAACCCGCTTCCAGAAATAGTGAAGACAGTTGCAGTGTTTTAAGTGAGATTTACACAGCCTAATGTAGGCATATAGTACTGATGACAAAATGTTGGTTTGACATGGTGGACTAAGGAGTCCTTCCTGTGCTGTAAAATTCTTTCTATGTATGACTCTATACAGACCTTATAAAACTGAGGTCAGTGAAAATCAGGAGGAAAACTGCTGTTTGCTGGAGTTGTACTTAATACGGAAGATAAACATGATTGTTGAAAGCCACATATCAAAGCCCAGGAACTCATTGTAGAAGTTCTTTTGATATATATTCTGGAACCAAAGGTTGCTGAATGAAATATCTCACTCACACATCTATGACATGAGGTCATAAAAACAGTGCTTTTGGCTTTAGAAGTGACATATAAGCCTTATGAGACTGGTGTTGCTGTCTTCCTCATTCGAGGAGAGGGATGACAATATTAATGGCTGTTTTTAAATGTAAGTGCAGTTCACCATCACAGCATGTACTACATTTTAATTATAGCAAGGCATTTTGCCATTTCAAATAAATATGAAAGAAGTGCAAATCTCCACCTGTGCATAACCTTAACTGTTACTAAGTGCCACATTGCTTCATTTGTGTGCCCACTGGGCATATTCACAATGTCTTGAACACCCCTAGAAACCAAGTATGAAAGCTGGTTGTTCTTTTGCAAGTTTAGTGTAACACTTATACAAGAAAATGAATGAAATTTAGTTTGTTTGGTGCAAGATTCCCAGGCTTCCAATGAATGAATTAAACATCATTAGAAAGTTGGCCCATAAGAATATTTGCCATAAATGAAATGTGAATTGATGTATTTATTACAATAGCCCCATTAACTCTCTAGCTCTACAGAACAGATGGTAGAAAATATGAACTGAACTGGCACTGACTAGTAAAACTCAATATGTAGCAAGTTATCTAACACAGGCTGAAATGTTGATGCATTTCTGCCCCATTAATAATATAATTCCTAATCATTATGAAAGTGGGTCTGCGGAAGAACGGTTAAATGGTTTAGAGTAGAATTTTGTTGTCCATCAGTAAGTACTTTGTGTGTGCAGATAGAAATCAAATTATAAAGATGTTGATGGGCTGAAGATAAAATAGTGGAAGATGCTGCTGGTGTTCCAAACCTCAATCCAACATTGTTTTAAACTTGTTCTGAATCTTAGTTTGCACAATTCATTATGCTGCAGAGAGAGAATCAGAATTGGTTAACTATAAGTTTGCTTTTTGCACTTTTGAGATGTTAGTCTATGTGCTAATATTGTCATGATAAAATAACATCTGAGAAAGAAACATAGAAAACCTACAGTGCAATATAGTACCTTCAGCCCACAATGCTGTGCCAAACATCTACTTTAGAATTTATCTGGGGTTACTCATAGCCATTTATTTTTCTAAGCTTCATGTACCTATCCAGGAGTCTCTTAAAGGACCCTATCGTATCTGCCTCCATCACCGTCACCGGCAGCCCATCCCACACACTCACCATTCTCTGCATAAAAAACTTACCCCTAACATCTCTTCTGTACTTACTTCCAAGTACCTTAAAACTGTGTTCTGTCGTGTCAGCCATTTCAGCCCTGGAAAAAAGCCTCTGACTATCCACATGATCAATGCCTCTCATCACCTTCTACACCTCTATAAGGTCACCTGTAA
Source organism: Mobula hypostoma (assembly GCF_963921235.1). Taxonomy (NCBI): domain Eukaryota; kingdom Metazoa; phylum Chordata; class Chondrichthyes; order Myliobatiformes; family Myliobatidae; genus Mobula; species Mobula hypostoma. The sequence continues at coordinate 149,515 of NW_026948174.1, read as the reverse complement.
TCCTCTGTCACTCAAAGGAGAAAAGGCTAAGTTCACTCAACCTGTTCTCATAAGGCATGCTACCCATTCCAGGCAAGATCCTTGTAAATCTCCTCTCTACCTTTTCTATAGTTTCCACGTCCTTCCTGTAGCGATGCGACGAAAAATGAGTACAGTACTCCAAGTGGGGTCTGGCCAGGGTCCTATATAGCTATAATATTAACTCTCGGCTCCTGAGCTCAATCCCACAATTGATGAAGGCCAATGTACTGTATGCCTTCTTAACCACAGAGTCAACCTGCGCAGCAGCTTTGCGTGTCATATGGACTCGGACCCCAAGATCCCTCTGATTTTCCACAAGTTTTCATTAAGTACTTCTACTACCTCCTCTGGTTCCAGACACATTTTTCCACTGTCACACTTCATTGGTCCTATTTTCTGAGGTCTTAACCTCTTGCTCTTCACATACTTCTAGAATGCCTTGGGGGTTTCCTTAATTATGCTTACCAAGGCCTGCTCATGGCCCTTTCTGGCTTTTCTAATTTCTGTGCCAGAGAGGCAGCCATTGTTGCTTCCACCAGGTAGGTTTTCCCCCCCAATAATACCATTAATTAATAGTACCAGTAGTCTTACCATTAATACTATAATCTGCCATCATATTTGACCTACCAAAATGAACCACCTCACACTTACCTGGGTTGAACTCCATCTGCCACTTCTCAGCCCAGTTTTACATCCTATCAATATCCCGCTGTGTCCTCTGACAGCCCTCCACACTATCCATAGTACTCCCAACCTTTCTGTCATCAGCAAATTTACTAACCCATCCCACCACTTCCTCATCCAAACAACAGGAATTCTGCAGATGCTGGAAATTCAAGCAACACACATCAAAGTTGCTGGTGAACGCAGCAGGCCAGGCAGCATCTATAGGAAGAGGTACCATCGACGTTTTAGGCCGAGACCCTTCATCAGGACACCTCATCCAGACTTCGTCAGACTTCCTCATCCAGGTCATTTATAAAAATCACAAAGAGAAGGGGCAACAGAACAGATCACTGTGACACACCACTGGTCACCAACCTCCATGCAGAATATGGCCCATATACATTCACTTTTTGCTTTCCATGTGCAAACCAGTTCTGGATCCACAAAGCAAGGTCCCCTTGGATCACATGCCTCCTTTCTTTCTCAATTAGCCTTGTATGGAGTACCTTATCAAATGTCTTGCTAAAATCCGTAGTCACATCCTCAAAAGATTCAATCAGGCACATAAGGCACGACCGCCCTTTGACAAAGCCGTGCTGACTATTCCTAATCATATTATGCATCTCCAAAGGTTCATAAATCCTGCCTCTCAGGATCTTTTCCATCAGCTTACCAACCACTGATGGTAAGACTCACAGGTTTATAATTTCCTGGGCTATCGCTGCTCCCTTTCTTGAATAAGGAAACAACATTTGCAACCCTGCAATCCCCCAGAACCTCCCCCGTCCCCAATTGATGATGCAAAGATCATTGTCAGAGGCTCTCCTCCCTCACTTCCCCCAATAGCCTCGGGTACATCTCTTCTGCTCCCAGTGATTCTTCCAGCTTGATGATTTCCAAAAGATCTAGCACATTCTCTTTCTTATTGTCTCTATGCTCAAGCTTTTCAGTCGGCTGTAAGTCATTCCTACAATCAACAAGATACTTTTTTGTAGTGAAGACTAAAGCCAAGTTTTAATTAAGTACCTCCGCTACCTCTTCTGGTTCCAGACACACCTTTCCAGTGTCACACTTGATTGGACCTATTTTCTCACGTCTTAACCTCTTGCTCTTCACATACTTCTACAATGCCTTGGGGGTTTCCTTAATTCTGCTCACCAAGGCCTTCTCATGGCCCTTTCTGGCTTTTCCAATTTCTGTGCCAGAGGCGCAGCCACTGTTGCTTACTCCAGATAGGTTATCACCCGCCCCTATAGTACTCAAACATGAGTACATATTGTTAAGAGGGATGCCATTGTGGTACTGTCTAGTATCTGACTTTTCCTCTTCCCTGGCCTGACTGTTACCCACTTATCTGTCTCCTGAGACCCCAGTGTGACTACTTGCTCCTCTCTGTCACCTCCATACTTTCCCTGACCAGACGAAGGTCATCAAACTGCCCCCCCAGTTCCCTAACCTGGTCCCTAAGGAGCTGCAGCTCAACGCATCTGGCACAGATGTGGCATTATGGGAGGCTGGGAGTCTGCTGGACATCCCACATCTGACACCCAGTACAGAACACCAGCCTCACAGACATACTTCCAACTCCTATTCGTCATGTAACTTACCTAGCCTCGACCTGTTATTGCTGAAGCCCCATTGAGCCAAAGCCCTCCTACTCTGACTTTCTCTACTCTGTGGCCCGCTCCTCCGATGCCCACTCTATAATGCTGTCTCTATTTAAGATTCTTCCCACCTTTCTAACTCACTGATGTCCACGTACCTGTGCAGTTGTGCTTCGATCAAACCGCTGAAGAAAAAACTCTGTCCCTTTAAATTCTTCCTGCCAGTCTTAACTGACGTCCATGTGTCTGTGCAATCGTGCCTTGAAAGGTGGAAGACAAAATAGAAATTCAGACAAACATTTCAAACGACCCACGTGTACTAAGAGGTAATTGAATAGAATTAACACAATTTATAAAAAAGATTTGATGTTACTAACTAGATAGATGACTTTTTAATTTATAGCCATGCTTTCATGGGATGATGCAATTCTTGTCAGGCTGTTGATTATGGTAGAAGCCTGGGTTACAACTGTTGGGATAAAATTTATCAAATTAACTTTTTAGGAAATTGTTTTTATTAGACACACTCTCAAAAGGGAAATATTATTCAACCTTTTGTTATTCACATCCATTCTTATAAATCCATTTCCTCATTCAATCTGTTTATATAGATTTTCTCAGACTAACTGAATTATTTTATGTTTTCAGTATTGGAATGTCCTGGCACTGGATGGTAGTAACTGGCAGCGGATCGACCTGTTTGACTTTCAAAGAGATATAGAGGTACAATGTATAATATCTCCTGAACAATTACAGTCGAAAATCTAAATTTTGCAACAAAATTGAAATGATATTCTTTTCAGGTTGATCACAATCTCATAGAAAAGTATATTTGTAATGCGCTTAGATCTCATGAAGGTTTTGGGTAAACAACCAGCATAATTTGATCTGTAGAACAAAATTCTGAAACATTTCAAACATTTGAAATTATATAATATATTATTGAGACCTAATTTTGAGTATTGTGCCCAGTTTTGGTCACCTACCAACAGGAAAGATATAAATAAGATTGAAAGAGTGTGGGTATGGATGACTATGGTACAGGTGCAGATTGATGGGAATAGGCAAATTAAACATTCAGCATAGACTAGATGGGCCAAAGGGTCTACTTTTGTGCTGTAGTGTTCTATGACTCTATGACTCTTTGATTCATGCAAATGCATTACACTCAATTAGATATTAAAATTTATTTAGTTCTTGACTGTGTCATTGTGACGTGGTTGATAATGATTCTTTCATAATCTTGAAGTTCAAGGACAGCTCCCAGTCTTAATTTTTTTTTATTGGAGGAACTCTTTTTGAAGTGAGATGATGTTCGAAGACCATGATAACATTCTCTAGTAGTTTATCCTATGATGTATGTCTCAAAGAGCAAACAGTGTTGTTCTTTTTCCACCTCGTTTTAAACAAAATACTCCCCTGTTACCTGGAAATCTGGCCATTTTTTTGGTTTTTGGAACATATCGGTGATATTTTGCCTATCTGTGCCATATAATCAATAGTGACTGTGGTGGCATCTGTTGGTCTCGCGAGACCATGGATCTGTGCGTGGAAGGTCTTGCTTCACTCTGTGTTAGAGCAGCATCTGTTGTGGCTGTAGAGGCCCACACGGGATTGACAGTCTCGGCTGCAGCGACTGCACTTGAAGGCGCTGTCCTCCAGTGATGTCTTGGTGCTGTTTTTCCGATGAGTGCGCTTTTCTTCAGCAGCAAGCCTCAGCTTCTCTTCTCTTTTTAGACCTCTGCGTAGTTCCAGCCTCCAGTGAGAGTGATCACTTGCGATGTTCTCCCACCTCTCGACGTTCATTTTCAGTGACTTCATGTCTCTCTTGCAAACGTCTTTGAAACGAAGATGTGGCTGCCCTTCTGCTCTCTGCTGGAGGCCAGTTCCCTGTACAGCAGCTCTTTCGGGATACTCCTGTCTGACATGTGGTGTACGTGGCCCAGCCAGTGGAGACGGCATTGTTGGAGCAGGGTGAAGGGGCTGGGTATCTGGGTGCGGTCCAGCACCTCATTGTTGGTGACTCAGTCAGTCCACGTGATGTCCAGGATGAGTCTCAGGCTGCGAAAGTGGAAGGTGTTGAGACGCCATTCTTGTCTATAGTAGAGGCTCCAGGTCTCGCTGCCATAAAGCAGTGTGATGAGGACTCAGGCCCTGTAGACTGCAGCTTTGGTGTGCATCGTCAGCTTTCTGTTCTCCCAGACTCTCTTTGTCAGCCTGGTGAATGTTGAGGTTGCTCGTCTGATCCGTCTGTTGATCTCAGGGTCTGGGGAGAGGCTGTCCGTGATGATGGAGCCAAGGTATGTAAACTCGTGAACTACCTCCAGCTTGTAGTTGTTGACGGTAATGGCAGGGGGGTGCTCAATGCCTTGGCCCAACGCGTTGGTTTTCTTCAGGCTGATGGTCAAGCTGAAGTCCGGGCAGGCTCTTGAGAAGCTGCTCAGCTAATTCAAAGGTTGTGAAAAGCTTTGGGTCTTCAGATGTACAAAATCTCTGAACTCAGATTTTGTTGTTTAGGTCAAAAGTTGATGAATTACTCGCAGTAAGTATAAGTGTAGCCCCCGTCCCCCCGGCCACCCTCAGGGTCGCTCGGCTCGCTGTCATCTAGGGAAACAGCCTCGGCCCCGGCAAACTGGGTAATTCGTTTGTGTGGATGCTGTGTGATGTACCCCACCCCGCCCAAATAACAGACAATACACCAGATGCAATTAAATGATTTACAGTTTATAGATATTACTGGAACTAGATAATTAAAAGAGAATAAAATATAAAAGGAAAATAAAAGGCGCCACACTTATCAAAGTTCAATCTCTTCGTGCACAAAACCCGTTGGAGCTCAAGGACCTTCTTCTTCACCCTGCGACCCCCTCGGACCACCTTGACCAGCCGCCTGGGACCAACAACGGTGGTCGACCAGACGCTCCACACGAGTCCGTCTCCGTCTCCTCGCCGAACGTCCCGCTTGGGGTCCGACCCCGTTAGCGGACTCACAGCACCTTGTCCATCCTCTGTCTCGCTCTCCCACCTTCTCCCCCAAAACCCCGCGCATACAGTATCTTCAAATACACCAAAACCACAACAACTATCCCAATTGGTTAATAGCACTTACTTATCACATCCTAAAGAAAAACGAGCTGCTAGCGCAAACTTTCTCAGCATTTAACACAACAAAGCCGCATTCCCCAGATTAACATAACAAAGACACCATTTTAATTAGCCTCCACAGTAACATAAAAGTTGAAACCCCCTTACATAAGCTTACACTGCCGTCACTTAATTATTGTCTTTGTGTTGATAATAACATTTAAAATCTATTCAACCATTGAATTGGAGACTTTTGTGATTGAATCTTAGCTGGATACCATAATAACTGCTATTAATGCTAGCCTTCTTTTCGTTTACATTAATTGGTGCTTTGTTTAGAACAGTGGTTGTAATAGGCATCTTCAACATCTCTGTGGAACAGCCCATTAACTCTGTGTGTTTCAAGGCAACCACCATCATCCTGGTGCCCAAGATAGCAACAGTAACCTATCTCAATGATTACCATCAGTGGCACTGATCTCAAACAATAAAGTACTTCGAGCAACTGTTATAGATTGCATTAAATCTCTTCTTCCTTTTAAATTGGACCTTTTTCAGTTTGCTTATCACTCAAATCACTACACTGATGATGCCGCAGCCTCTGCACTTCATTTTATTCTGCCCTACCTGGAATTTGGTGTCTCAGACACCAGGATGTTGTTCATTGACTTCAGCATTTAATATGATTATCCCTCAGAAACTGGTGGCTATGCTGGGCTTCTTGAATATCAACACTTCTCCCTATAACTGGGTGCCACTATAGTAGCAGTCAATATATTGCTAACAACACACATCAAAGTTGCTGGTGAACGCAGCAGGCCAGGCAGCATCTCTAGGAAGAGGTACAGTCGACGTTTCAGGCCGAGACCCTTCGTCAGGACTAACTGAAGGAAGAGTTAGTAAGAGATTTGAAAGTGGGAGGGGGAGGGGGAGATCCAAAATGATAGGAGAAGACAGGAGGGGGAGGGATGGAGCCAAGAACTGAACAGGTGATCGGCAAAGGGGATATGAGAGGATCATGGGACAGGAGGTCCGGGAAGAAAGACAAGGGGGGGGATCCCAGAGGATGGGCAAGGGGTATAGTCAGAGGGACAGAGGGAGAAAAAGGAGAGAGAGAGAAAGAATGTGTGTATAAAAATAAATAACGGATGGGGTACTAGGGGAAGGTGGGGCATTAGCGGAAGTTAGAGAAATCGATGTTCATGCCATCAGGTTGGAGGCTACCCAGACGGAATATAAGGTGTTGTTCCTCCAACCTTCATCTTTACAGTAGAGGAGGCCGTGGACAGACTATACCCCTTGCCCATCCTCTGGGATTCCCCCCGCCTTGTTTTTCTCACCGGACCTCCTGTCCCATGATCCTCTCATATCCCTTTTGTCAATCACCTGTCCAGCTCTTGGCTCCATATCTCCCCCTCCTGTCTTCTCCCATCATTTTGGATCTCCCCCTCCCCCTCCCACTTTCAAATCTCTTACTAGCTCTTCCTTCAGTTAGTCCTGACGAAGGGTCCCGGCCTGAAACGTCGACTGTACCTCTTCCTAGAGATGCTGCCTGGCCTGCTGCGTTCACCAGCAACTTTGATGTGTGTTTGAATTTCCAGCGTCTGCAGAATTCCTGTTGTTTGCGAATATAATGCTATTACAGCTCAGGGCAGTAGAATTTAGACTTCAATTCTGGCTTCATCTGTGGACTTCCTGGGTTTTCCTGGGTGCTCTGGTAGCCTTCCACAAGCTAAAGATGTATCGGGTAGGTTAATTGGTCATTATAAATTATCACATAACTAAGTTAGGTTTTAAATTAGTCTTACTGGGCACTGCGCCTTGAAGGGCCTACTCTTTGTTGTATCACTAAAATAAAATAATTACATCAATATATTGGGCTCAGGATAGGTCCTCAGAGATGTTTATGCTCAGAATCATGACACTTCACACCCTTTCAACTTCTGATCTGTGGAAGAGGATTGGTGTGTGTTCTCTTCGCTTCCTTTATCTGAGTACAGGGTAGTTGCTGCAACACCATTCAACCAGATGATCTGTCTTGCCCCTCTGTACATTCTCATCACCATCTGAAATAACCACCAACAATAGCTGTGCTTGTACGTGCCTGTCAGAATAAAAGATAGCCTGTAGAGGTGTGTCTGTTTGGGAATGTCAAGCAGGAGCTCTCTCTTAAATTTCTTCCCCAGGCCAGCCAAATCCACTCTTTTCTGAGGGAAATTGAATCTTAGATGATTCCAGTCAGGAGCTACCTTCTAGGTATGAGAGTTAGACCAAATATTTATCCACATTTTGCCTCAGTAGAAACAACTTGACAATGCTCTGAAGCTTAGAACTTTGTTTGCTGGAGCCTTATAAGATAGTACTAAAGGATCAATGCATTTTCGCTGTGATCTTGGGTGATAATAGGTGGGAAAGGGCACAGTGCACAAAAGCACAAGAAAATGGGAACAGAGGTTGGTCATTAGATCCATCTAACCTGCCATTTATTAAAATATGATTGTGGTTGAACTTCATTTTACTAGCCCCATCTCGTGTTCAGTGCTGTTGCTCCATATCTCACTCTATCTCGATCTGTCAAATATTTACTCACTTCTGTTCCGATTTTTCTAATGATCCAATTTATAATTCCTGCTAGTGCAGAGAATTCTAGATATTCACTATCTACAAAATTTCTACGTTATTAATTTTTTTCACCAGCTCCATGTAGTGTTTTGCCCTTGTTGACACTTTTTGTATTGGTTATGATAGACTGCTTGAAGCTGAACACAAATATAATTTCAGACTACCTGAATCACTTTGGAATTATGAGACACAAGAAATTAAGTTTTATTTAATATGTGTTTAATTGCATACTGGTGCAGATGTTTTTGCAATAGTTCAAAATGTTTTATCAAAAGCCAAAAATGCTTTGTTGATGATTTTCATTTGTACTCTGTGCCTGAGGCTTCTCACTTAAGTGTCCAACAATAATAAGCCAGTATTGTTGGATTCCAGATGCCCTGATAGAGTCACTCCATGACCGCAATGTCCTGGATGAAACATTTCACCATGTTCATCACTGGCATTGATAAGATTTGCAAGGGAATAGTCTAAATGGAAATGCAGAAAATGAATCTTTAGTGATATGTTGCACTTCTTGATTTGTATACTTGAAACATGTTACCAGCTAGTTGTACATACTTTGGTCCTCTGCAGTTGTCAAGAAAATTTTCAGCAACATCCTTGGATTCCTTCCATGTGATTTTTTTCAGTCCTACTAGAATCTGTTTGACCAACAAAAATGCCTTCCTTAATCATGGCATCAGTTATTCTGGGAATCATTCATCTCAAGTGTCAAAATCCTTCATGGAAATTTTTGTGCCTGGTGAAAGTAGATTCCATTCTTGTGGTCTTAAAACTAGTAATTATGCTTTTGGCTTTGACAAACCCAGGATAATTAACTGGATATGAAGGATTCAAAATCTGTATGAGTATCAGTGTAATTTTCCATTCTTGGCTCATGCATCATGGCATCTCTCTGTTTCTTCTACACCATGTCTCTAGTGATTTTTATCAGAGAAGACAGACATACTTATCAGATAGAAGTAGCAATGATCCATCTACTCCTGCCTTATCCTCAGGATAGCAAATGGCATTGACTTCCAAGTACTTCTGAGCCAAGCTATAAGATTGACAGCACATGTTGCACAACAGATGTGAGGAGCCCAGGCTTTGTCTTAATCACCTACTTACACCCAGAGTAGAGCTCATAGGGTTTCTTAAGAAGAGGTATCATGCTCCATCTTGCTCCGCCTATCGCCTGGCATTTCCCTCTTCTCTCCCCCAACCTTTTAATTCAGCTGTTAAGCTTTTTTTTCTCAGTCTTGATGAAGGCTTTCGGCATGAAATATCAACTACTTTTGGCACGTGATCCGCAACAATGAATATCAGTATCAATTGAGGTAAGTTTTTTAAAAACAATCGAACATTTATTACACTTTGCTCAATATTAATAAAAGATAAACAAACGAAAATCTTAACTGGAAGTAAACTGCTATGCAGCCATTTAACAAACCGCCACTCAGTACTAGTTCTTAAAGCGATAAATGCGAAAACAGTTCTTAAAGTGGTAAATTCAAACACAGTTCTTAGAATGGTAAGTTAGAAAGTCCAAGAGATTTGTACAGTCAATTAGGAGAGACTTTCCTGAAGTAAAGAATTCCTCGAAATCACAACATCACTGTCGATTCCAGCCGGATCCTGCCTTGTCCGCAGGATTCATTATGATGGAAATAAAATGGTTTAAAAGCACTGACCTTTCCCTCTGGATAATAGATCCTGCTCAGCTTTTTCTGCTGCTTTTAGCAGAGGCTGTCTCCTGCAGATAATCTTACTTGAACAAATTCAATAATGGTCGATTCTTTCAACCGTCGAACGACTCCTTCAGGATCCTGTCTTCACTCTCCAATACTACGGAAAAAGCAGCCAGCCCAACGCTGTTGTACCTTACAAAAGAGCGTAAAACTCTGTTTTAAATCAAAACTGCATCATAAGATTAATAAGCAGTAGAACGGAGTATCTGGTTGACGTTCTAACTGGAAAACTAACTGCATCACCCCAGGGGTCTCCTTTTATACCCGTGGTGAACATGTCATCACGTGACCTTACAACGGCGGGAAAATTGCATCAGGTGACCTCCAAAAGACCATTACATCATCCTCATAAGACAGTCACAAGATATCTATAAGGTATGTAACACTTTTTCCATAGTTGCTGCCTGGGCTGCTGACTTACTACAACATTTTGTGTGTGTCCTTCAATAATGAATTCTTTTAAGGTGAAAGGAGGAAAGATGATGCAAGAAGTCATCAACTTGATCTCCGTCCACACATTGTAACTAATTAGGGTTTTTACTGACACTTTGTAACACTGCTGGTGTGGTCCTAAAATCTTAAAATTGTCTTTCCAAATGCTGATGAGCCTTCTGCGGGGTGCTGTTTTCAGATATGTGTAGACAACTGGGCATCCGCAGTTGGTCAACTCCCTGACATTTTGACCCACCCATAATATTCAAATTGGGAGTTATACAGCATTTCTATCATTCCATGTGTACTAATCTTTAACTAATGTTTTAAGACTTTAACATCCTTTGTTGAACAAATCTTTTCATTTGTAAAACAATTTCTATTGATACCCTGGTTTCTCAAAGTATAATCTACGATTTTTTTTTGTTTTTTTTATTATGCAGCTTTGAACTCTTATCATCTGATGCACTTGCATGTTGAGAAAGCCTAGTGGTTAGATACAAAAGTATAACTGGCGATGTAGAATCATGGTATTTTGATAACATGTCATTAATGTCAAGTCCATTGGATCCTAGGCAAGTGCCTTTAAAAGCAAGGAGTAGAAATTTGTCTCTTTTTATTGTGAGATGATCCCGGACTTTGATTTTTATAATTTGGTAGCAATTCTTTTACCATCTACTAAAGAAGAGGCTTAGTTAAAATGCAGGGAATTTAATTCAAGTGAAGGGCTGATCTCCAAATAATGAACTTGCCTTTTCATTTTTTAAATCTTAAGTGCCACTCCAGCATTTTCTAAACTTCTGTGAACTTTTAAATCTATCTTGGATGCAATAACTTTTTCAATTTAAATATTAACATATTGTATCATATTTTGAAAGGAAAGATGGAATGTTTTCATTTGGGTTTTGAAGTTATCTAATACATTATGAGAATATCTTCTATACTGTGTCAGACAAGTGTTATGTTTCTTTTTCCTTACACAGGGCCGAGTAGTAGAGAATATTTCCAAAAGGTGTGGTGGCTTTTTACGGAAGCTTAGTTTGCGTGGATGCCTTGGCGTGGCAGACAACTCTTTAAGGTAAATTTGTATTTAGCAATTGCAAGTAATGTAAAACTATATTTCATAACTAGTGATACTTGGGAAATTTTGTATTGGCCAAGCAAACAAGCAGTAGGTAAAGGTGAAAAAGCATCATACGTAGGATTAATCTTAATTATTATTACATTTGATTAATAACATGAATTTTTGTTCAGGTATGTATGCTCAGCAAACATAGCTTTTGTTTTATTTTTCAAACATGTAATGATCTTTGAAGATTCCTAGGCAAATAATGTTCAGAATTTTGAACATAGCTATGTAATTATATAAGGGAGCTTTGGCCTGCAGATTAAGTCTTAGAGTAAAAGGATGAAGCTATTTTATTCTGTGAAATTATACATTTGTTACCAAAGAAAAGTAATTTGCCCATTTCAATTACAACTGTAAGGCATCTCGTGAATTTTTGGGTCTCAAATTATCTGTTTCCATTTCTCTTTATCCTTCCTGATTTTTCGCTCTTAAATTGATTAACTTTGAATTTTCTGCTTTTAATGCTCCTGATCAGAACCTATATTAATATTATTCACATATGTCATGAAATTTGTTGTATGTGACAGCGGTATATTGGAACACATAGAAATACTATAAACTATAAAAAGGGATACATATAAAACTAAAATAAATAATAGTTCCAAAAAGAGAGCAGAAATAGGTTCATGGGTTCACAAGCTGTTTGGTACTTTTCAACACAACCCTGCTTAAGGATGTGCTGGGGCTAGCCACAAGTGTTGCCATACGTTCAGGCCCCAACATAGCATGCCCACAAATGTCAGCAAAACAACACAAAACACAACAAATAACAAAACAACAACAGCAAATCAAGCCCCTTCCCTCCGTCCCACACATATGCGGACAGTCTTACAAACCTAAGGCAGGTCTCCAGGCCTCCTATGGACTCAAATTTACTAGATTTACAGTTAAAATTCTCTACCTTTCATTGTTGTAATTTGGAAAGCAAGTAGCTTTTCCCATAAGATTAAGAAAGTAGAAGACAAGATTCACAATTATAATACTGCAGGGAGTGGATGGTGGCTGATAACAGTGCTGGGAGGATAGCAGGCGACTAATCTATATTACGGTATAACCTTGGTATATAATAAAGCTGTTATTCTTTTGAGATTTTTGTGTAGTATAGTAGGACAAAAAAGGAGAGGATATTGAACATTGGTAAATATTGGTGCAGACTAGGAAAAGAGAATTTTGCTTGAGTAAAGCTCTGAGACTGTATTGTTACATGAATATCTGAAATCACTGATTACTGTACTCATAACTTAACAATTCTGTTTGAAGATTATGGTGTTATGAAATGACAAAAAGGAGGGAATGGGGGACTATTTCTGTATCTCTGAAGTCTTTATGAATTTATAACTATTGTAAAATATAGTGTGACGAAATGGAACCTGTGTTATTCCAGAGTGCTTTGCTGGTTTGTTGATGTGTTTGGATGGGAAGCTTGCAAGGGTATATGATTTATGGTAGTGTCACGTACCCCGTCACGGGTTAAAGAACCAGCAGAAATGGAAAACACTTTGGAATCCAATATTGCTATTAACTAATGGTAGTTAATATATATATAATTTATAAGTGTGGAAATATATGAAAACCAAGCTTCTTCAAGTCTAGGGGTAACTAGATAATCTTATGATGATGAGTAAAGTTCAGTTCAGTTCGTGGTATTGAGTTGAATAGTGATGGAGAGAGAGAGAGGGAGAGATTTGGGTCTTCAGGCGAGCTGACACCATCGATCTTCCCATTGTCCTCTGAAATCCTTTAGAAGTCACCTACTGTAACCACAACAAAGGGGACCATTTTTTTGTGATAGAATTATCAACCCAAGCGAGGGTTGGACACATGAATAATTCCCCACCGGTCACACTCTTTTCACACTGCAAGAGCCACTGATCGATCCACCTGATCGATCCTCCAAAACCCACCTTTTCTGTGGGCACAACAAAGCTCATTCAGTGTCCAAACCATGTGTCTGTAGGTCTAACAGCTGATCTTCTGTTTCTCTCACCGTGCTAAATACCAACTGTCTATCAAGCAGCTCCTCCCTTCTCTCTCTGTAAGAACTTGGAAGCTGCTAGTGTCCTTGCAAAAGTGTAAACAAACTCTGAGCAGTCTTCGCCTCTCTCTCTGTCTCTTTCTTTTTCTCTCTTTTTAACAAGGTGTCTGTGTTGAACAACCCTCTGTTTTTCCATGGCAACCCAAAAGCTGACAGCAGTAATCAGTGTCCTTGTAAAAGAGTAAACACGAGCTGAAAGGCAGACTCTGCCCCTCTGTCTCCCAGCAGAAATCCAAAAGTTAGTCTCAGTTCTTTCTTGTACCTTAAGCAAAAAGGAACCCCAGGGGTACATAACAGTAGAGTATGTGATCTATGGTAGGAAGTTACATGATTGAAAGCAAAAGAAAAACAAGACAGTTGTTAGTGGGGGAAGCCTCAGAAACAAATGGACTCATTAAAGACAAATGCAAGATAAAACAGAAATATTATTAAAGAATGAAGCGACATCTCTTCAAAGACATGAAGTTGATTGATTCCAGGACTCTGTAAATGTATAAAAACAAGGCCATAATATATAGGAGCAGAATTAGGCCTTATGACCCATTAAGTCTGCTCCACTATTTCATTATAACTGATCCACTTATCCTCTCAGCCCCAGTATTCTGCCTTCTCCCTCTAGGTGGTCTGTTCTGAGCTGTAAGGTTTGAGCTACCTACTGATGTCTTAACATATAGAGGTAGACTTACTTTGCAAGTAATAAATGCGCATATAATTTAATCCATTTTGAGTTTGTTGTTGTTTGTTACTGTATATTTAGAAAACCTAGCTGAACAGTGCACGACACTGGATTATCCCACATCTATTGATTTCCTTAACTTCAAAATCTATGTTCCATAACTCAGATTTTAATGACAGCTTTAGAGAGTTTCAGACTGAGAATTTTAAAGATTCCTTTCCTGGTGGGTAAAGGGATTTTTCATTGGTCTTGTACAATTGATCTTTTTTTCTTTTCCAATATTTTTATTAGTTTATACGTAGAAGAATACAGAGTACAAGAAAGTATATATAAAAGGTCAAAAAAGATTTTAAAAAACTACCAATTACATTATATCTATTCATAATAACTATCTCATTACCCTGTATTCATGTAAGTTAATCAAAAGTTAAATTGAAATATCCTAATTTATTACAAAGTAAGAGTCTGACCCCTCCCAAAGCTGTTTATTAAGGAGAAAAAAAAGCTAAAGTACCTTCTCATATAATAAAAATTAATACTAGCCAACATCTAAATTTTAAAACTAATAAGGTTTTGAAAATTTTGGAAGTAATTCAGAAAAGATCCCCACAATGTTTGAAAGTCTCGACGAGATTCAGAAATTGAACAACGAATCTTGTCTAAATCTAATTGAGCATGAGTAGGAGGAAAAACGTCTTTCCATTTAAACAAAAGCACCCTCCTAGCTATAAGAGAGCTAAAGGCCAAAATATGTAAATCAGTTGTCTTCAACTTGATATCTTGTCCTGCAACAATACCAAATAGGGCCGTCAGATGGTTAGGCTTAAAATTGACTTTGAAAAGTAAAGAAAAATTTTGAAAAACTTCCTTTCAATATTTTTCAAGACTCGGACAAGTCCAAAACATATGAATTAATGAAGCTTCTCCATTATTACATCTGTCACAGTAAGGAGATATATTCAAATAAAAACACGACAGCTTATCCTTAGTCATATGAGCTCTATGTACCTTAAATTGTATTAGAGAATGGCGAGCACATAACGATGAAGTATTAACTAGTTTAAAAATTTCATTCCAAGTTTCCTCAGATATTGATTCTGTAAATCTTGTTCCCAGAGATTCCTAATTTGTCTAAAGCAGGGGTGTCGAACTCATTTTAGGTCACGGGCAGATTGGGCAAAATGCGACTTCGTGTGGGCCGGATCATTTGTGCATGTGCGTATGTACGGGCGCGTGCTCCCACAGCTTTCGTTGCCTTCATTTTTTCAACCTGCTGTCATGTGTCTCAGTCTCTGCTATAAGTACAAAGTGTTTCCCTTTAGGAATTTTGTTTCTTATGAAGAAGATTGCCTAGCAAGCATCATTTTTATGATCGGTATTAACTTACAGTTGTAGGCTACAAGAAAGTTGTGATGAGAGTTGTGATGAAAGTTGTGAAAGTTGGCTAAGATTGTTTTGGGAGCCACAACCTTTCCAATAATAAACCATTTGAAATCAAACATTAGCGGACGCAAATGTAGACCTAACAAAACAAGTTGTATACAACTGCACCTAATTTTTATTAGCCTACTTCCAGCAATCAACCTCAGACAATGAACACAGTGAGCCTCTAATTTTTATTGAAGTGATCACATTTACAATAATAGAATAGTCAGAGAATGAATGAATCACAATATTATGACACTCAATATTTTATAATGCATTTTGCTTACATGTCGCAGTTCATCGAACAGTGTCACTCATTTTTCACTTGCTGCTTCCAGACACCTGACGTCTCTTGGCTTTAACCAGCCTGTCGACATCAGGGACCAATTTCTGGGCAGTTGTGATTTTCATAATGTCATTTGGATGTCTATGTGTCAGCTGCGAGCATAGTTTGGATTTGTTAATGTTCATTATGGAGAATGCCTGCTCACAGAGATATGTTGTTCCAATCATGCAAAGGATCTTTGAGGCAAAGTCTGTCATCTTGGGGTACATCAGTCCCAGGTATTGATAGAATGAATCCAGACCCACAGTCTCAAATTTATATTTCAAAGCTGAGTTACACTGAATTTCAATTAGTTCCATTTGGAGTTCCTCCGGCACATCTGATGCTGCGTTGATGGCAAACGGCGAGCAAAATAGTGAGAATTCCTTCTCGAGCTGAGTGAAGACTCGGAAACGATTCTGAAACTCACTTTTCAGCCGTGATATTTTGACCTTGTACCTGTCCATGTTGTCATTATTCCCATGAGCGACACACACAGACTGCAAAGAGGGGAAATGAGCTGGGTTCCTCCGGGTTAGTTGCATCTCCCACAGGCCTAATTTGAAAGGCACGAATGCAGGAATGTAGTATTCCATAACAAGTTTGTTGCGGCCTTGCATGTTAACACTAAGCACATTTAAGTGCTCTGTTATATCCACCAAAAATGTAAGATCATGAAGCCAGTCTGGGTCATCCAACTCTGCCACTGGCTTCCCTTTCTCGTTAATGGGTAGTCCAATTTCCACACGTAATTGAAAAAATTGTTTTGAGCACAACCCCTCTGCTCAACCAGCGGACTTCAGTGTGGTAGGGTAGGCCATGTTCAATATTACTTTAGGACAAAAGAGTATCAAATTGCCGATGGTTGAGCCCCTTGGTTCTATTAAAATTAACCATTTTGATTACTACATCCATGATTGTCCATTTTCAGGCTGCTGCTACACAACTGCACCTCTACACAACTCCTACCCCACTATCCCCTTATAATACAATGAAAATTCCAGAACTCCTGCTCTGGATTCTCCGTCTGAACTTTCTCTCTGAGTTTCACAACAACACCTGCTTTTTTCCCGACCATGGACGGTGCACCATCAATTACCACGCTGACAGCGTGACTCCAGTCAACCCCCAGTCTGTCCAAGGCCTTGACGAGGCTGGAGAAAATGTCGTTCGCCGTTGTGGAGTTTGTCATGGGCACCATCTCCACAACCTCCTCCGTGACAGTCAAAGATGCATCAACACCACGAATAAATATTCCCAATTAAGCTACATCAGTCACGTTGGTGCTCTCAACAATTGCAACAGAGAAGGCAATAAATGACTTCACTTTGTCATCTAGTTGACTGTTCAAATCTCCTGCAAGATCCCCGATTCTCTCTGCCCTGGTACTTCTTGACAAGCTGATATTACCAAAAGCCTGTCTCTTCTCAGGGCATACCAGCTCAGCCGCCGTCAGCATGCATGTTTTGATGAATTCTCCCCCCGCCCCGACTATGGCTTCGACGCAGCAGCTATTTTGTTGGCAATAACATAGCTGGCCTTGACAGCTCCATCATGAGTCTCTTGACTTTTGGTGAACACTGATTGCTGTTTTTTCAGAGCTGCTTCAAGCTCGTTTACCTTTTGCATTCTGAGTCATCCTGCGCACTTGTCATATTTTTCTCTGTGTGACATCTCATAGTGTCATTTGACATTGTACTCTTTTGCCACAGCCACTTGTTGCGAGCACATCAGACACACAGGTGTGCCATTGACCTCACAGAAGAAAAAACAATCTTTCCAATTATCGTTAAATATCCCACCTTCCAGGTCAACTTTTCTTTTCTTGGAAAGCATTTTGAACCACAGCAGCAAACAGTCGCAGCCTTGCTACAGGTGTTACTTTCCTGAGTACTCTGTGTGTTTATACTGTGTCTGATGATGTGGGGTCCTAGTGGTCTTCAGTGCAGGGTGGTAGGTGCTTATGCACAGCGGGTTGTTAACTGCCGCCTATTGTTTTCTAAGTACACACAAGCTGCCGGCGCAGCAGACAGCACAGACAGCGGTGGGAGAGAGAGCGGCTGCCATACAGATACATAATAAATCGTCATGAATATACTTTTTTTTCCCTAAATCATCCTGTGGGCCGGTAGTATGACACCCTTCACGGGCCGCATCCAGCCCATGTGCCGGTAGTTTGACACCCCTTGGTCTAAAGGAATATTCCTTGTCTCCAGTAACATACCATAAATATTAGATATTGAACCATTATGAAAAGGTGTCAAATTAAAAATTACGTCTAGTAAGTTTTTATCTGAGCTTATAGGAAATGTGTATAATTGAAAGGCTCTAATTTGTAGATATCTAAAAAAATGAGTTTTGGGTAAGCTGTATTTAGCTGACAGTTGCTCAAATGACAAAAAGATTTCCTCCTACAAACAGATCCCAAAAACATTTATTACCCAACCTGTCCCATTCTTTAAAAACTAAATCAGTCATGGAGGGTTTAAAGAAAAAATTAGAATAAATGGGACTTCTAGTTTACTTACAATTAAGGAAGTAAGGACCCAAGAAGAGAAATAATAGAAAATTTATTAACGGAGTTAGCTTCTAAAGAAACCCATACCGGACAGTCTACATGATTAGTATAATACAGCCAAAACATAAGATAACGTATATTAACTGCCCAGTAATAAAACCTAAAATTAGGTAAAGCTAAACCTCCAGACTTTTTAGATTTTTGAAGATAAAATTTATTTAAACGAGGACATTTATTTTCCCATATATGGGAGGATAAATAGAATCAAGAGAGTCAAAAAAGGATTTAGGAATAAAATTGGGTAAAGCCTGAAAAAGATGTATAAATTTAAGTAGAATATTCATTTTAATAGAATTAATTCGTCCAATCAACGATATTGAAAGAGGTGACCAATTTAATGATAATCCTTTTTACATGATTCAATAAAGTAATAAAGTTTTCTTTAAACAGGTGTTTGTAATTCTTAGTGATTGTTACACCCAAATAAATAAATTGATTCCTTACGATTTTAAAAGGGAGATTGGTATTAATTGATACCAAATTATTTAAAGGAAATAATTTACTCTTATGTAGGTTCAATTTGTATCCTGAAAACCGGCTAAAACAGAAGAGTAAAGGAAGTACGCAAGGTAAAGAGATCTCAACATTAGAAATAAAAGGTAATATATCATCAGCGTAAAGCGAGATTTTGTGAGTAATACCTCTCCTTAAAATACCACAGATATCATTAGATTCTCGAAAAGCAATGGCAAGGGGTTGTAAAGCTAGATCAAACAGCAAATGACTCAACAGACAGCCTTGTCTAATTCCGCAGTGAAGTTTAAATAGTTTGGAATTTTGAAAATTAGTAAGAACCCGAGCATAAGGAGATAGATAAAGTAATTTAATCCATTGAATAAAATCTGGTCCAAAATTAAATTTTTCTAAGGTTTTAAATAAATAATTCTATTCAGCCCGATCGAAGGACTTCTCAGCATCTAAGGATATCACACATTCCGATATCTCCTGAGAAGGAGAGTAAGTAACATTTATTACATGGCGTATATTAAAATGGGAATGTCGGTTTTTAATAAATCCAATCTGATCATCAGAAATAATAGGAAGTAAAATATTCTGAATCCTACAAGCCAGAACTTTAGAAAGAATTTTAGTATCAACATTGAGTAATGAAATTGGCCTATACGAAGGGTATTCAGTTGGGTCCCTGTTCTTTTTTAGGATAAGCTTCATAAAAAGATTGAGGCAAACTACCCAATTTGAAAGAATCCAAAAAGACTAAGTGTAACTGCGGTACAATTAATGAAGAAAAAGCCTTATAAAATTCTCCAGAAAATCCATCTGTACTCCGAATGTAATAAATGTATAGCCTCGGCGATTTCCTCATAAGAAATAGGTTGATCTATCTGTTTGCAATTACCTGCAGAAAGTGCTGCGATGTTTAATTGATCTAGAAAATTATTCATTACAATATTATCTTTAGGAGAATCAAAACTATAAAGATTAGAATAGAGTTCTCTAGAGGTATCATTTATTTCAGAGTGAACAGTTGTCCTATCATCATTAGTTTTGCAAATTTCTTTAATTTGTCGTTTAACTACAGAAGTTTTTAATTGGTTGGCCAATATGTTGCCTGATTTATCTCCATGAATGTAAAATAGAGTTTCATCTTTAAGAAGTTGAGTATCAATTGGATATGTTAAAAGTAGATCATATTTAGTTTTAAATTCTTTTATATAAAACAGGATCTGGAGCTATAGAATATTTTTGATCTAATTGTTTCAATTGATTGGCTAATTCAGTTCTTTCTTTATTAGCTTTATTTTTAACACTCGCAGTATAAGAAATAATTTGTCCTCTAATATAGGCCTTGAAAGTATCCCATACAATAAGATTAGAAATCTCTTCCTTTTTATTCTCTTCAGAAAACAAAGTAAAATGCCTCTCTAGAAATTTTTTAAATTCCTTACCAGATAACTAAGTTGTATTAAAACACCAAAATCTGTTTGTTTGAGGAAGACCGTTTGAGGAAGACCAGGGAGATTTAAAGATAGAAATCAGGAGCATGATCTGAGACAGCAATCTCTTTATTTTCACAGAAATTAACTGATGAATCATTTGACTGTCAATAAAAAAATGATCAATCTTTTAATATGTATGATGAACATGGGGGGAAAAAATGAGTACTCCCTATCTAAAGGATGTAAACAATGCCAAACATCAACAATACTATAGTTCTATAAAAAAGATTGAATAAACAAAGCTGATTTATTAAGAAACACTGGTTTAGAAGATGATCGATCTAAAATTGGGTCTAGCCAACAATTAAAATCTCCTCCCATCACCAAAGATTAAAGATTCAGATCTGGTAAAAATGAAAAAAAAAAACACTTAAAAGAATTCTGGATCATCTACATTTGAGACATACACATTGGCAAATACTATTAATTTTTATTTAGTTTTTCTGAAGCTATAACAAAACGTCCATTAGTATCAGACACTATTTTATGTTGGACAAAGGGAAGTGTGTTATCTATAAGAATCAAAACTCCTCTAGATTTGGCCTGAAATGAAGAATGAAAACAAAAGTCCATTCCAACGGCTAAAAAACGTATATTGTCAAATTTGCGTATGTGAGTTTCTTGTAAGAAAATAATAGGGACCTTAAATTTCCTAATATAAGCAAAGTCTTATTAAGTTTAACTGGGTGATTTAACCCTTTCACGTTAAAACTAAGTAAATTAATAGTTTGGTCCATTTTTAATATTATTTAAAGGAAGAGTTGAAATGTAAGTTAAAACCAACCCATAAACCTTGAGCAATGGTAACCAAGCAACAAGTTGGCTAAAAATTCAAAAACAACTTCTGAGGAAAAAAAACATATCCCCGCCCACCTCCCAAAGAAAGAAAACCAACCAATAGAATGTCAGCATCTAAAACTATGGACAACCCCCCAAAAAACCTGTTGATCGTTCCAATTCGTTTCAAAGTTATTTATATTCCAACCCAGACTAAACAATATCCAAACAAGAAATTCAATTCTCATATATCAAATATGCAGTATTAAAAAATACAAAAGGAGGGCCAGCTGGTGGTGCAACGACATCGGTGCCAGAGGTTCCCGGGTTCGAAACTAGTCGGGTCCACTCCCGGGTACGCTTTCCATCCGTGCCGGGTTGAGTGTCGAGATCACAACTCGACCTCATAAAATAAAGGGGAACTACTGGGAAAATATCTGTGTGAGAAGTGGCGTGCCACACAGTCTCTCTCTTGCTCCGTGCCTTGTAAACCATAAAAAGGACAAAATCACGAACGCATGCACAGACACTCAGACATGCATGCATGCACACGCACAGTCTCACATGCACTCAGGCACACGCTAAAAAAAATACAAAAGGAAATTAGTTACAAAGGTTTACCAAGAGTAAAAGATATAATGATTCATACAGAAAGACATTAAACATTTAATCTTAAATCTTCATGAAAAAACAAATTAATCAGTTAGCCTTCAAATTAAAAATATCTTTGTGCTTCAGTATTCAGATGAAACCATTTAAAGGATCCTTCTGTGATAAGATTCTCAGTCAAACTGGGTAGCCAAGGGATGGGTTAAAAAAATTCCAACGAAGCTTGTTGAAACGTAGGACGTTCCTGCACAACCTCAAGTGAATAATCTTCGAGAATCTTAATATTCCACCCTATAACCAATCATGTCCCTTCGACAGGATTTGTGAATTACAAGGTTCTCATTTAATCTTGTGTCTTCATGTCAGGATGAATTAAACAGCTAGCCTTCAGATTTTAAAAGCCCTTGTGCTTCAACAGTCAAACAGAACCATTCAAGATTCAAGATTCAAGATTCAAAAAACTTTATTGTCATTCTAACCGTACATCAGCTCTGCAGAGCCAAATGAGACAGCGTTTCTCAGGAGCAGTGTAATCATAACATAACAAACGCAACACTAAATAATAAACATAACAATAAATAGTAAAACACAACAGCCACATGTCAGTTAAAATCAAGTTATAAATGTCCATTGCAAATTAAAAGTGTCCAAAGCAGAGTCAGGTAGAGCAGCTATTTAGCAGTCTGACTGCCTGTGGGAGGAAGCTGTTTAGTAGCCTTGTGGTTTTAGTTTTGATGCTCCTGTAACGTTTGCCTGATGGAAGAACAAACAGTTCATGGAGAGGGTGTGAGGGGTCTTTAATGATGTACCGTGTCTTCTGGAGGCATTGACTCTGAAAGAGGTCTTGGACAGAAGGTAGGGAGACCCCAATAACTTTCTCTGCTCCCCTAACCACCCTCTGCAAGGCTTTTTTGTCGACAGCACTGCAGCTGGAGTACCAGGTTGTGATGCAAAAGGTCAGCACACTCTCAACCACGCCTCTGTAGAATGTAATTAAGATGTTAGTGGGGAGTGATCTTGTTTAAGTTGGACCGGTTTCACAATCCCAGTGGTGTTCCTGGACCAGGTGAGATTGTCCGAGATCTGCACCCCAAGGAACTTGATGTTTTCCAGTCTCTCCACTGTGGAGCCGCTGATGCTGAGGGGTGTGTGTTCAGGCTGAGACCGTATGAAATCGATGATCATCTCCTTGGTTTTGGTAACATTAAGCATCAAGTTGTTATCCCTGCACCAGCTCTCTAGGTGTTTGACCTCCTCCCTGTACATTGTTTCATCATTTTTGCTGATGAGCCCCACCACTGTGGTATCATCTGCAAATTTAATGATCAGGTTCTCCTTGAACCTGGCTGCACAGTCATGTGTTAGCAGTGTAAACAGCAATGGGCTAAGCACACAGCCTTGTGGAGATCCAGTGCTCCCGTGATGGAGTCAGAGATGTTCCTGCCAACACGGACTGATTGTGGTCTCTCTGTCAAGAAATCCAGAATCCAGCGACACATGGCACATGACACAAAGATCTATTTTTAAGTGTGATTCTGAGTCGGGCTGGGTAGTGAAGGGAAGGCATGAGACCCTTATTAAGAAGCTCGAACATAACACGTTCCTGTATAACCTCAGGCGAATAATTTTCGACATTCTAATCTTGCGACCATTATAGTCAATCATGCCTCTTCGACGAGATTCGCGAATTGAGAGTTCCTTTGTTTCAAAGTCCTGGAAAGAGATTGTTACTGATCTTGGTCTCTGACCCTTAGGAGGTCTAAACACAGGAGATCTGTGAACTCCATCAATCATAGGGACAGCCATCAAAATCTCCAGAAATAATTCTTGCAAAAAGTTTGCAAAAAATTCCATAGGATTATTACCTCCCATTAGTTCTTCGAGACCCAGAACTTATAGGTTGTTTCTTCTCTTCTATTTTCTAGGTTGATAACCTTCTGTCTTAACTTTCCGTTGGACTTCGATTGCTTTTCACAAAGCTTTTGCAATTTCAGCCATTTTCGTTTCCAGCGACGACAAAATTTCTTCATTATTTTGTAAATGTTTATCGTGTTCATTAAGAGTTTGTTGAATAGTTTCCAATTTACCATCTATTTGTTTAAATTCAGAACTGAATTGTTGAAACTTCTCAGAGGCTTCTTGTGTATGACTTTGCAGCAAATCCATAATAGAATCCAAAGAAGCAGGGAAATCATCCACTTTAGTACCACTAGCTCTCCTTGTGTGTGTAATGAAAGAATATCACACTTAAAAAGTAAGTTTGAAGACAGATTGGAAATAGTAAGATAATTAGAGTTGGAGCATCAGTAGATTGCTGATACTCCATCAGCCACCACCAAGAAATCTGATCTTTTTTTAAGAATGACTTAATACTAGATACCCTAGCCAAAGAAAACACATCAGTACTGTATCAGCTTTTCCAAACCCCATTAGAAATTTTTATTAATTTCACCTAGATACCTCTCATTATTTTCAATTTAAGAATATAGTACTAGAGTGCCTAATCCCCATTATATGAAAAATCAAGCTAGTAGAACTTTGTTGTATCATCTCTTTCATGAAGACCAGGCCCTGCACACAAAATTCTAGATGTTGTCTCTCTAGATCCCGATATTCTGCACGGCACCTCAAATTCTCAGTAAGGATTCTTTCTCAATATAGTTAGAATACAATTTGCTTCTTTAATCCCCTTTTTTTCTGCTTGATAACTTACAAGTGATTTGCAAACATTCATAGAATCTTCTAAAGTTAGACTGCTTGTCTAACATTTCTACCGAAACAGGCAATTTTACATTTTGTTTTTGAATTACTCTGCAGCCGTATCTTTGCATATTCATTTAATTTGTCAACAGCACCACAAGGACCTGCTTACATTGCCCTTTGGCTTTATACAAAATTAGATATATTACACATAATCAACAGGAATTCTGCAGATGCTGGAAATTCAAGCAACATACATCAAAGTTGCTGGTGAACGCAGCAGGCCAAGCAGCATCTCTAGGAACAGGTGCAGTCGACGTTTCAGGCCGAGACCCTTCGTATTACACATAATACCTTCATCCAAATAAATGATATAGAGCAGGAACAACACAGATCTCTGTTGTGTCCTATCTCAAACCAAAAGTTGCGTTAGAGCCAACCCTCAAACCGTTAAGTACATTATTCACAAACCCTACTGCTCAAGTCTTGTTCAGTACACTCACAGTGCATTTTTATCGAAGACTTCATGCATCACATTCATTAGTATATCATTATCTATTGGATGGTGAACTTGAAAGTAACAATAGACCAATTAGTCCTTTCTGCCTGTTCACCACTCAATATTTAATTTCTCTTACATTTCTGTATTTCACAATATAACTTCCCTAATATCTGTTTTCACAAGCCTAATCCGTTAACTATTTCTTTCCTTTTTAACCTCCTATAAACGCTGGGCATTTCTTCCTAGATGCTCATTCTTCTAACCCTTATCAGTGTCGTAACTCTCTTCTGTTTAATTCTGAAAAGCTCTTCATAGCCATAATTGGACAATTTATCCTAGGTTTTGATTTAACCATAAAAGGGAATATGCACTTCTGTACCTAATAAAGTGGCCTGTGAGTGTATGTTTATGATTTTCTGCTATTGTAGTCCATCTATTTCAAGGAGGTTGGATTGTGCATTCAGATTTGCCCTATTGCACACAACTGTGTTACTGTTGACTTCCTGTCAGCTTGAATCAGTCGGTCTTTTCTCCTCTGACCTCTTTCACAGTCTTCGTCCACAGAACTGCTGGTCATAGGATGGTTTTGTTTACGCACCATTTCTCTGTAAACTGTAGAGACTTATGGGTAAAAATCCCAATAGATCACTGGTTTCTGAGAAACTCAGACCATGTTGCCTGGCATCAGCTATCATTCCACGGTCAAAGTCACTTAGATCACACTTCTTTCACAGTCTGGTCTGAACAACAACTGAACCTTTTGACCATATATAACCATATAACAATAACAGCACGGAAACCTGCCATCTCAGCCCTTCTAGTCCATGCCAAACACTTACTCTGGCCTAGTTCCACCAACCTGCACTCAGCCCATAAACCTCCATTCCTTTCCTGTCCATATACCTATTCAATTTAACTTTAAACGACAACATCGAACCTGCCTCAACCACTTCTGCTGGAAGCTCGTTCCACACAGCTACCACTCTCTGAGTAAAGAAGTTCCCCCTCATGTTACCCTTAAACTTTTGCCCTCTAACTCTCAACTCATGATCTCTTGTTTGAATCTCCTCCATTCTCAGTAGAAAAAGCCTATCCACGTCAATTCTATCAATCCCTCTCATAATTTTAAACACCTCTATCGTCCCCCCTCAACCTTCTACGCTCCAAAGATTAAAGACCTAAATTGTGCAACCTTTCTGTGTAACTTAGGAGATGAAACCCAGGTAACATTTTAGTAAACCTCCTCTGTCAATTTTATTGACATCTTTCCTATAATTTGGTGACCAGAACTGTACACAATGCTCCAAATTTGGCCTTACCAATGCCTTATACAATTTCAACATTACATCCCAACTCCTATACTCAATGCTCTGATTAATAAAGTCCAGCATACCAAAAGCTTTCTTCACCACCCTATCCAGATGAGATTTCACCTTCAGGGAACTATGCACCATTATGCACCTAGATCCCTCTGTTCTACAGCATTCTTCAATGCCCTACCATTTACCTATTTTGATTAGTTCTACTAAAATGTAGCACCTCACCTGTTTTCAGCATTAAACTCCATCTGCCATCTGTCAGCCCACTCTTCTAACTGGCCTTAATCTCTCTGCAAGCTTTGAAAACCTACTTCATTATCCACAACGCCACCTATCCTAGTATCATAGAAGAAACCATAGAAAAACTACAGCACAGAAACAGGCCTTTTTGGCCCTTCTTGGCTGTGCCGAACCATTTTCTGCCTAGTCGAACTGACCTGCAAATGGACCATATCCCTCCATACACCTCCCATCCATGCATCTGTTCAATTGATTCTTAAATGGTAAAAAAGAACCTGCATTTACCACCTCGTCTGGCAGCTCATTCCATACTCCCACTGCTCTCTGTGTAAAGAAGCCCCCACCAATGTTCCCTTTAAACTTTTTCCCCTTCACCCTTAACCTATGTCCTCTGTTTTTGTTTCTCCCCTTGCCTCAGTAGAAAAAGCTTGCTTGCATTCACTCTATCTATACCCATCATAATTTTATATACCTCTATCAAATCTCCCCTCATTCTTCTACGCTCCAGGGAATAAAGTCCTAACCTATTCAACCTTTCTCTGTAACTGAGTTTCTCAAGTCCCAGCAACATCCTTGTAAACCTTCTCTGCACTCTTTCAACCTTATTTATATCCTTTCTGTAATTTGGTGACCAAAACTGAACACAATACTCCAGATTCAGCCTCACCAATGCCTTATACAACCTCATCATAACATCCAGCTCTTATACTCAATACTTTGATTAATAAAGGCCAATGTACCAAAAGCTCTCTTTATGACCCTATCTACCTGTGGCGCCACTTTTAGGGAATTTTATATCTGTATTCCCAGATCCCTCTGTTCTACTGCACTCCTCAGTGCCTTACCATTTACCCTGTATGTTCTACCTTGGTTTGTCCTTCCAAAGTGCAGTACCTCACACTTGTCTGTATTAAACTCCATCTGCCATTTTTCAGCCCATTTTTCCAGCTGGTCCAAATCCCTCTGCAAGCTTTGAAAACCTTCCTCACTGTCTACTACACCTCCAGTCTTTGTATCATCAGCAAATTTGCTGATCCAATTTACCACATTATCATCCAGATCATTGATATTCATGACAAATAACAATGGACCCAACACTGATCCCTGTGGCACACCACTAGTCACAGGCCTCCACTCTGAGAAGCAATTCTCTACTACCACTCTTTGGCTTCTTCCGTTGAGCCAATGTCTAATCCAATTTATCATCTCTCCGTGTATACCTAGCGACTGAATTTTCCCAACTAACCTCCTATGTGGGACCTTGTCAAAGGCCTTACTGAAGTCCATGTAGACAACATCCGCTGCCTTCCCTTCAATCCACTTTCCTGGTAACCTCCTCAAAAAACTACAATAGGTAGGTCAAACATGACCTACCACGCACAAAGCCATTTTGACTCTCCCTAATAATTCCCTGTCTATCCAAATGCTTGTAAACTCTGTCTCTTAGTACTCCCTCCAATAACTTACCCACTACCGACATCAAACTTACCGGCCTATAATTTCCCGGATTACTTTTTGATCCTTTTTTAAACAACGGAACAACATGAGCCATTCTCCAATCCTCCGGCACCTCACCCGTAGACACCATCATTTTAACTATATCTGCCAGGGCCCCTGCAATTTCAACACTACTCTCCTACATTGTCCGAGGGAATACCCTGTTAGGTCCTTGGAATTTATCCACTTCAATTTGCCTCAAGATAGCAAGCACCTCCTCCTTTTCAATCTGTACAGTTTCCATGATCTCACTATTGCTTCCCTTAATTCCATAGCCTTTATGTCAGTTTCCTTAGTAAATACAGACGCAAAAAACCCATTTAAGATCGCCCCCATTTTGTTTGGTTTCGCACATAGCCGACCACTCTGATCTTCAAGAGGACCAATTTTATCCCTTACAATCCTTTTGCACATAATATACCTGTAAAAGCTCTTTGGATTACCCTTCACTTTGACTGCCAGGGCAACCTCATGTCTTCTTTTCGTCCTCCCGATTTCCTTCTTAAGTATTTTCTTGCACTTTTTATACTCCTCAAGCACCTTATTTACATCCTGTTTCCTATACATGTCATACAACTCTCTCCTCTTCTTTATCGGAGTTCCAATATCCCTTGACAACCAAGGTTCCTTATTCCTATTCACTATGCCTTTAATCCTGACAGGAACATACAAGCTCTGCACTCTCAAAATTTCTCCTTTGACGGCTTCCCACTTACCGATCGCATCCTTGCCAGAGAACAACCTGTCCCAATCCACACTTTTTAGATCCTTTCTCATTTCTTCAAATTTGCCCTTCTTCCCGTTTGGAACCTCAACCCTAGGACCAGATCTATCTTTATCCATGATCAAGTTGAAACTAATGGAGTTATGATCACTGGAACCAAAGTTCTCCCCTACATACACTTCCGTCACTTGTCCTAACTCATTTCCTAATAGGAGATCTAATATTGCATCCTCTCTAGTTGGTACCTCTATATATTGATTTAGAAAACTTTCCTGAACACATTTTACAAAATCTAACCTATCTAGACCCCTAACAGTATGGGAGTCCCAATCAATATGTGGAAAATTAAAATCCCCTACCATCACAACTTCATGTTTCCTGCAGTTGCCTGCTATCTCTCTGCAGATTTTCTCCTCCAATTC
Source organism: Mobula hypostoma (assembly GCF_963921235.1). Classification (NCBI taxonomy): domain Eukaryota; kingdom Metazoa; phylum Chordata; class Chondrichthyes; order Myliobatiformes; family Myliobatidae; genus Mobula; species Mobula hypostoma. Next base: position 120,440 of record NW_026948174.1, on the reverse strand, counting down.
TCGCTGACTATTGGGTGGTCTATAATACAACCCCACTAATGTGGCCATACCTTTCCTGTTTCTCAGCTCCACCCATAAGGACTCAGTAGACAAGCCATCTAATCTGTCCTGCCTGAGTCTGCTGTAACATTTTCCCTGACAAGCAATGCTACCCCGCCCCCCCCAACTTTCACTCCTCTGCCTCGATCACATCTGAAACATCAGAACCCTGGAATATTAAGCTGCCAGTCCTGCCCCTCCTGTATCCAAGTTTCACTAATTGCTACAACATCATAATTCCACGTGTCAATCCACACCCTCAACTCGTCCGCCTTCCCCGCAATACTCCTAGCATTGAAATATATACACCTCAGAAAATATTTACCACCACTCACAACCTTTCTATTTGCGGTTTTGCTTGAATTTTTAACATCATTTATTTTCACCCCAGCCCCACTGTCAGCTCTGGCACTCTGGTTCCCATCCCCCTGCAATTCTAGTTTAAAACCTCCCCAATAGCACTAACAAACCTCCCTGAAAGGATATTGGTCCCCTTGTAGTTGAAGTGCAACCCGTCTCTCTTGTACAGGTCCCAATGATCCTGAAATCTGAAACCCTGCCCCCTACACCAGTTCCTCACCCACTTGTTCATCCTCCACAGCTTCCTTTTCTTTTACCCTCACTGGCACCTAGCACAGGTAGCAATCCTGAGATTACCACCCTCGAGGTACTGCTTTTCAACTTCCTACCAAGCTCTCTATACTCACTCTCCAGGACCTCCTCACTCTTCCTTGCTATGTCATTGGTACCGATGTTCACCACGACATCTGGCTAATCACCCTCCCACTTCAGAATGACATGCAATTGATCAGAGACATTCTTGACCCTGCACCCGGGAGGCAACAAACCATCCTGGATTCTCTGTCAGGACCACAGAACCTCCTATCTGCACTTCTAACTATCGAGTCCCCTATCACTACCGCTCTCCTCTTTTTCCACCCTCCCTTCTACACTGCAGAACTAGACTCAGTGCCAGAGATCCGGCTACTGCAGCTAGTCCCAGGTAAGTCATCCCCCCAACAGTATCCAATGCGGTATACTTGTTGTTGAGGGGAATGGCCACAGGGGAACCCTGCTCTGCCTGACCTTTCCCCTTCCCTCACGTGACAGTGACCCAATTTCCTGTGCTGTGCTCCTTTGGCGTAACTACTTCCCTGTAGCTACTATCTGTAATCTCCTGATTCTCCTGAATGATCCGGAGGCCATCCAGCTCCTGCTCCAGTTCCCTAAAGTGGTTTGTTAGGAGCTGCAGCTGGATGCACTTCTTGCAGGTGTCGTTGTCAAGGACACCGGAGGGCTCCCTGACTTCCCACATCCTGTAAGAGAAGCATTCCAACATCCTGCCTGGAATTCTCTCTACTCTAAACAAACTGGACAAAAAACTTACCAGAATCTACCCTGGCCTCTGCCTGTTGAGCCAAAGCCATTCCACTCTGCTCCCTCTCACTCCGCTGCCCACTGTATATGGTGGTCTGTTTTTATACCTTGGCGCACTATGTCACGCGCCAGCGCAGTGCAGACCCTTCTCCCCGAGCAGTGTTTATTAAAAAAAGACTTCTTGTACCCAATTTCTTCATTCCCTTCCTCTCAGCTGCTTGCTTCAACTGAAACACGAACCGTTGAAAATTCCTCTTTTTAAACCTTGGCTTCTACTGAAACCTCTGCATACTGACTAATCCAATTTACCACCCCATCATCCAGATCATTAATGTATATGACAAACAACATTGGACCCAGTACAGATCCTTGAGGCATACTGCTACACACCGTCCTCCATTCTGACATACAGTTATCCACCACTACTCTCACCCGTCTCCCATCTAGCCAGTGCTGAATCCATTTTACTGCTTCGATATTAATGCCTAACGATAGAACCTTCCTAACTAACCTTTCGTGTGGAACCTTGTTAATGGCCTTACTGAAGTCCATATAGACAACATCTACCGCTTTACCCTCATCAACTTTCCTAGTAACCTCGTCAAAAAATTCAATAAGATTTGTCAAACATGACCTTCCATGCACGAATCCATGTTGACTGTTCCTAATCAGACCCTGTCTATCTAGAGAATTATATATACCATCTCTGAGAATACTTTCCATCAATTCACCCACCACTGACGTCAAACTCACAGGCCAATAATTGCCCAGGTTTACTCCTAGAACCTTTTTTAAACAATGGAATAACATGAGCAATACGCCAATCCTCCGGCACCATCCCTGTTTCTATTGACATTTGAAATATTTCTGTCAGAGCCCCTGCTATTTCCACACTAACCTCCCTCAAGGTCCTAGGGAATATCTTGTCCGGACCCGGAGACTTATCTGCTTTTATATTCCTTAAAAGCACCAGTACTTCCTCTTCTTTAATTGTCATACTTTCCGTAACTACCCTTCTTGTTCTCTTTACCTTACACAATTCAATATCCTTCTCCTTGGTGAATACCGAAGAAAAGATATTGTTCAAAATCTCCCCCATCTCTTTTGGCTCTGCAGATAGCTGTCCACTCTGATTCTCCAAGGGACCAATTTTATCCCTCACTATCCTCTTGCCACTAACATAACTGTAGAAACCCTTTGGATTTATTTTCACCTCTCTTGCCAAAGCAGCCTTGTATCTTCTTTTAGCTTTTCTAATTTCTTTCTTGAGATTCTTTTTACATTCTTTATATTCCTCGAGCATCTTGTTATCTCCAAGCTGCCTATGTTTATTGAAGATCCCTCTCTTTTTCCAAACCAAGTTTCCAATATCCCTTGATAACCTTGGCTCTCTCAAACTTTTAACCTTTCCTTTCAACCTAACAGGAACATAAAGATCCTGTACCCTCAAAATTTCACCTTTAAATGATCTCCATTTCTCTATTACATCCTACCCATAAAACAAATTGTTCCAATCCACTCCTTCTAAATCCCTTCGCATCTCTTCAAAGTTAGCCTTTCTCCAATCAAAACTCTCTACCCTGGGTCCAGCCCTATCCTTCTCCATAATTACACTGAAACTAATGGTATTGTGATCACTGAACCCGAAGTGCTCCCCAACACATATCTGCGTCACCTGCCCTATCTCAATCCCTAACAAGAGATCCAACACTGCCCCTTCTCTAGTTGGTACCTCTATGTATTGCTCCAAAAAACTATCTTGTACACATTTGACAAACTCCAAACCATCTATCCCCTTTACAGAATGGGCTTCCCAGTCTATGTGTGGAAAGTTAAAATCTCCCACAATCACAACATAGAAACATAGAAACCTAGAAAATAGGTGCAGGAGTAGGCCATTCGGCCCTTTGAGCCTGCACTGCCATTCAGTATGATCATGGCTGATCATCCAGCTCAGAACCCTGCACCAGTCTTCCCTCCATACCCCCTGATCCCTTTAGCCACAAGGGCCATATCTAACTTCCTCTTAAATATAACCAGTGAACTGGCCTCAACTGTTTCCTGTGGCAGAGAATTCCACAGATTCACCACTCTCTGTGTGAAGAAGTTTTTCCTAATCTCAGTTCTAAAAGGCTTCCCCTTTATCCTCAAACTGTGACCCCTCGTTCTGGACTTCACCAACATCGGGAACAATCTTCCTGCATCTAGCCTGTCCAATCCCTTCAGGATTTTATATGTTTCAATCAGATCCCCCCTCAATCTTCTAAATTACAATGAGTATAAGCCTAGTTCATCCAGTCTTTCATCATATGAAAGTCCTGCCATCCCAGGAATCAATCTGGTGAACCTTCTTTGTACTCCCTCTATGGTAAGGATGTCTTTCCTCAGATTAGGGGACCAAACCTGCACACAATACTCCAGGTGTGGTCTCACCAAGGCCTTGTACAACTGCAGTAGTACCTCCCTGCTCCTGTACTCGAATCCTCTCGCTATAAATGCCAGCATACCATTCGCCTTTTTCACCGCCTGCTGTACCTGCATGCCCACTTTCAATGACTGGTGTATAATGACACCCAGGTCTCGTTGCACCTCCCCTTTTCCTAATCGGCCACCATTCAGATAATAATCTGTTTTCCTGTTTTTGCCACCAAAGTGGATAATTTCACATTTATCCACATTAAATTGCACCCGCCATGAATTTGCCCACTCACCTAACCTATCCAAGTCACCCTGCATCCTCTTAGCATCCTCCTCACAGCTAACACTGCCGCCCAGCTTCGTGTCATCTGCAAACTTGGAGATGCTGCATTTAATTCCCTCATCCAAGTCATTAATATATATTGTAAACAACTGGGGTCCCAGCACTGAGCCTTGCGGTACCCCGCTAGTCACTGCCTGCCATTCTGAAAAGGTCCCGTTTATTCCCACTCTTTGCTTCCTGTCTGCCAACCAACTCTCTATCCACATCAATACCTTACCCCCAATACCGTGTGCTTTAAGTTTGCACACTAATCTCCTGTGTGGGACCTTGTCAAAAGCCTTTTGAAAATCCAAATATACCACATCCACTGGTTCTACCCTATCCACTCTACTAGTTACATCCTCAAAAAATTCTATGAGATTCGTCAGACATGATTTTCCTTTCACAATTCCATGCTGACTTGTCCAATGATATCACCGCTTTCCAAATGTGCTGTTATCACATCTTTGATAACTGACTCTAGCAGTTTCCCCACCACCGATGTTAGGCTAACCGGTCTATAATTCCGCGGTTTCTCTCTCCCTCCGTTTTCAAAAAGTGGGGTTACATTAGCCACCCTCCAATCCTCAGGAACTAGTCCAGAATCTAAAGAGTTTTGAAAAATTATCACTAATGCATCCACTATTTCTTGGGCTACTTCCTTAAGCACTCTGGGATGCAGACCATCTGGCGCTGGGGATTTATCCGCCTTTAATCCCTTCAATTTACCTAACACCCTACTAACATGTATTTCCCTCTGTTCCTCCATCTCACTGGACCCGCTGTCCGCTACTATTTCCGGAAGATTATTTATGTTCTCCTTAGTGAAGACAGAACCAAAGTAATTATTCAATTGGTCTGCCATGTCCTTGCTCCCCATAATCAATTCACCTGTTTCTGTCTGTAGGGGACCTACATTTGTCTTAACTAATCTTTTTCTTTTCACATATCTGTAAAAGCTTTTACAGACAGTTTTTATGTTCCCTGCCAGTTTTCTCTCATAATCTTTTTTCCCTTTCCTAATTAAGCCCTTTGTCCTCCTCTGCTGAACTCTGAATTTCTCCCAGTCCTCAGGTGAGCCACTTTTTCTGGCTAATTTGTATGCTTCTTCTTTGGAATTGATACTATCCCTAATTTCCCTTGTCAGCCACGGGTGCACTACCTTCCTTGATTTATTCTTTTGCCAAACTGGGATGAACAAGTGTTGTAGTTCATCCATGCAATGTTTAAATGCTTGCCATTGCATATCCACCATCAACCCTTTAAGTGTCATTTGCCAGTCTATCTTAGCTAATTCACATCTCCTACCTTCAAAGTTACCCTTCTTTAGTTCAGAGCCTTTGTTTCTGAATTAACTATGTCACGCTCCATCTTAATGAAGAATTCCACCATATTATGGTCACTCTTACCCAAGGGGCCTCTCATGACAAGATTGCTAATTAACCCTTCCTCATTGCTCAATACCCAGTCCAGAATAGCCTGCTCTCTAGTTGGTTCCTCGACATGTTGATTCAAAAAACTATCCAGCATACATTCCAAGAAATCCTCTTCCTCAGCACCCTTACCAATTTGGTTCACCCAGTCTACATGTACATTGAAGTCACCCATTATAACTGCTGTTCCTATTGCACACATTTCTAATTTCCTGTTTAATACCATCCCCAACCTCACTATTACTGTTAGGTGGCCTGTACACAACTCCCACTAGCGTTTTCTGCCCCTTAGTGTTATGCAGCTCTACCCATATCGATTCCACATCTTCCCGGCTTATGTCCTTCCTTTCTATTGTGTTATCACCTCTCTAACCAGCAACGCCACCCCACCTCCTTTTCTTTCATGTCTATCCCTCCTGAATATTGAATATCCCTGAATGTTGATCTCCCATCCTTGGTCACCCTGGAGCCATGTCTCTGTGATCCGAATTATATCATATTCATTAATAACAATCTGCACTTTTAATTCCTCCACCTTGTTGCGAATGCTCCTTGCATTGACACACAAAGCCTTCAGGCGCTCTTTTAGAACTCTCTTAGCCCTTATACAATTATGTTGAAAAGTGGCCCTTTTTGATTTTTGCCCTGGATTTGCCAGCCTGCCACTTTTACTTATCTCCTTACTACTTTTGCTTCTACCCTCATTTTACACCCCTCTGTCTCTCTGCACTGGTTCCCATCCCCCTGTTGTGAACTAACCTCCTCTCACCTAGCCTCTTTAATTTGATTCCCACCCCCCAACCATTCTAGTTTAAAGTCACCTCAGTAGCCCTCGATAATCTCCCTGCCAGGATATTGGTCCCCCTAGGATTCAAGTGTAACCCATCCTTGCCGTACAGGTCATGCCTGCGCCAAAAGAGGTCCCAATGATCCAAAAACTTGAATCCCTGCCCCCTGCTCCAATCCTTCAGCCACGCATTTATCCTCCACCTCATTGCATTCCTACTCTCACTGTCGCGTGGCACAGGCAGTAATCCCAAGATTACTACCTTTGCGGTCCTTTTTCTCAACTCCCTTCCTAACTTCTTATATTCTCCTTTCAGGACCTCTTCCCTTTTCCTACCTATGTCATTGGTACCTATATGTACCACGACCTCTGGCTTCTCACCCTCCCACTTCAGGATGTCTTGGACACAATCAGAAATAGCCCAGACCCTGGCACCAGGGAGACAAACTACCATCTGGGTCTCTGGACCTTGTGCTTACTACAAATATCTGCTATCTCCTTACAAATTTGCTCCTCCAGTACTCGGTCCCCATTAGGTGGTCTATAGTACACCCCTATAAGCGTCACAACACCTTTCCCATTCCTCAATTCCACCCAAATAGCCTCCCTAGACGAGTCCACTAATCTATCCTGCCAGAGCACAGCTGTTATATTTTCTCTGACAAGCAATGCAACACTTCTCCCTCTTGCCCCTCCTATTCTATCACACCTGAAGCAACGAAATCCTGGAGCATTTAGTTGCCAATCACACCCCTCCTGCAACCACGTTTCAGTAATAGCTACAGCATCATATTTCCAGGTATCAATCCATGCTCTAAGTTTATCCACCTTCCTTACAATGTTCCTAGCATTAAAATAGATGCATTTTAGAAACTCTCCACCTCCCACTCTCTGTTTATCCTTAATGGAGTAAACAACTTTGTTATCTTTTTCTTCCTTGTCCCTTACATCATTGGTCTGATTGCTCTTGACCTCTGTCCCCTGCCTATGCTCCCTCACACATCGCCTACCTGCCTTCTCCATTTGTGAACTAACCTCCTCTCTCCTAGTCTCTTTAATTTGCTTCCCTCCCCCCAACCATTCTAGTTTGAAGTCATTTCAGTAGCCCTCACAAATCTCCCCGCCAGGATATTTGTCCCCATAGGATTCAAGTCCTTTTTGTACTGGTCACGCCTGCACCAATAGAGGTCCCAATGATCCAAAAACTTGAATCCCTGCCCCCTGCTCCAATCCCTCAGCCACGCATTTATCCTTCACCTCATTGCATTCCTACTTTTACTGTGGTGTAGCACAGGAAGTAATCCGGAGATTACTACCTTTGCAGTCTTTTTTCTCAACTCCCCTACTAACTCCCTATATTCTTCTTTCAGGTCCTCTCCCCTTTTCCAACCTATGTCATTGGTACCGATATGTACCACGACCTCTGGCTCCTTTCCCTCCCACTTCAGTATATCATGGACGCGATCAGAAACATCCCGGACCCTTGCACCAGGGAGGTAAGCTACCATCCGGGTCTCTGGACTGAGCCTACAGAATCGCCTATCTGACCCCCTAACTGTTGAGTCCCCTATTACTACTGCCGTCCCCTTCCTTTCCCTACCCTTCTGAACTACAGGGCCGGACTCTGTGCCAGAGGCACGGCCACTGTCGCTTCCCCCAGGTATGCTGTTCCCCTCTCAACAGTACCCAAACAGGAGTACCTATTGTCAAGGGCCACAGCCACAGCCACAGGGGTACTCTCTAGTACGTGATTCTTCTTATTCCCCTTCCTAACCGTGACCCACTTGTCTGCCTCCCGTGGCCCCAGTGTGACCACCTGCCTGTAACTCCTCTCTATCAATTCCTCACTCTCCCTGACCAGACGAAGGTCATCGAGCTGCATTTCCAGTTCCCTAACGCGGTCTCTTAGGAGCTGCATCTCCACGCACCTGGCGCAGATGTGGACGTCCGGGAGGCTTGGAGACTCCAGGACCTCCCACATCTGGCACCGAGAACAACAAACTGCCCTCACACTCATACTGCCCCTCTCCTCAAATAACAACAAAAAATGAGTACTGAAAAATACAAAGGTTTCCTCCGCACTCCTGCTCCGATTCTCAGACTTCCTTCTCCGAATTCGACCCGAATCAGGATTTGTGTCCTTTTAAATCTTCTGCGCTTCACTGCCCGACGTCACACGCCTGTGCAGTCCCGCCTCTCTGAATGCCGATGGAAAAGAAACCGAAAAATTCAAAAAAGGCTTCCTCCGCACTCTCGCTCCGATTCTCAGACTTCCTTCTCCAAATTAAACCATGTCTGCATGTTTTTATGCATTAAGTTGCTGCCACATGATTGGCTGTTTGGATATTGCCATCAACAAGCGTGAGTACAGGTGTACCAAATAAAATGGCCAGTAAGTGCATATTATTTGTAAAATATGAAGTAATTAAGTTAGTCCTGACGAAGGGTCTCGGCCTGAAACGTCGACTGCGCCTCTTCCTATAGATGCTGCTTGGCCTGCTGCGTTCACCAGCAACTTTGATGTGTGTTGCTAATTCTTTAAGTACTTACTTACCATCCTACCTTTTGATGGATTTTCAAATCTACCAAAGTAATTGCACTTTATTCAGAAACAAGATGTTAATTTCCGATTAAACTCAAGAAGCATGTCAGATTATGACACCATTCCCTAAACCTGCATATCAATTAATCCTTTCTCATCATGCAACGCTGTGTCTAAAATATCTAGTACCTTCATTGGTTCCTTAATCAACAGATTTAGAAAAATTCTGCATGAATTCATCCCCCACATTGTTATTGCTGATCTACTTTGTCTAATTTTGTGTAGGTCATTTTATTATCCTTGATACATGCACATATAAATTCCCAATTTAAGTCTTAGCTATCGTCTTCAACCAAATTGTGAAATCATTAGTCCACTTGGATTCAACTGATGTTTAATCCAATGGAAGACTACTCTCTTTCCCATATTCTGTCTGCCCAAAGAATTGAAGCCAATTTAGAACATAGAACAGTACTGCACATTACATGCCATCAGCTCATTATATTATGCTGACTTAGGCTACGTCCACACTACGCCGGATAATTTTGAAAATGCCAGTTTCAAGTAAAAACGACAAGCGTCCACACTAAGTGTTTTTCAAAATATCTCTGTCCACACTAGACGGATATTTGGGCAAATCTCCTCCTACTAGGCACGCGCAGGACACAAAGAGAACAAGCGAAGAGGAAATGATATACTTGGTGTGCGTTTGTCCAGTTACAGAGTAGAAAAGCTTAAAAGGACTTGCTCTTGGCTCTCGCGCAGGAGGACTTAAAACTGAAACAAAAACAAATATTGGAGCATATGGAGGCAACCGACAGGGAGTTCACGGACAGTATGATCCAGCTGACGACAAACGTTGAAAAACTGACTTACTCTGTTGCATTAATAAAGCACCTTGTTAAATGTATAAAATGTCTGCATCAGTGTTATCTTGTATTTCCATACAATGTTACAACAGGCTGTCACACATCTATTGTCAGAGAAGTACTTGCATAAATAGGTAAACCACCTTCATACAAGCAAGTACAGAAAACAGGGCAAAGTGAGTATACTTATTTATTCAGTAAGCTATGGGTCAAAGTATTTGGTGAGTACATTTCTAACTCTTCTGGCTTCAGTCTCGTTGCCGTCTGTTCTGAAGTTATTAGGTTGTTGTGTTCAAGAGAACAACGAAATGCCGCGCTGCGGCTATCTGTTCCAGCACGTCATAACAGCGTTCTTAAATAAGCCAAAAAAACTCACTTTATAATTTAACACTCACGCCGTTCACACTGACTGCACGTTATAACAGCTTGCGCAGTACCAAGCAGAAGCAGAAAAGCGTTGTTGTTGTGGTGTTGTCATGACAGCGTTTTTAAATCTCTCCGGTTACCCCATACTCACTACAACGGACATTAGGCGTTTTCAGATTTATTCACTCTGGAGACCGTTTCTGAAAATCTCCGTTTTTGGGGGATGAAAACGCAGTTTCAGTGTGGACGGAAGGTCACAACGAAGAGAAAAAGCTTTGTTTTCAAAATTATCCAGCGTCGTGTGGACGTACTGTTATATAAAGCTACACCACAAACAATGGACAATTGTAACCCTTCATCAGGAACACATAGAAAGAGGGAACATATTGGTCTTTTATACTGGCTGTTCACAGATGCTGCCTGACTTGCTGAGTTTCTTCAGCATTTTGTACATTGACCATGTAGATGCTGTACTTAGTACTGTGTTGATAGCTGGTATAGGGATTTATTTTCCAAGTACCAGTACTTTTGAGTCACTTGTTGGGGCTGGTTTCCCCAATACCTCAAATCTCCTTTCATGGATAAAAGAAAGTCCAAAGCCATTTGGTTTTACAATGCTACTACACAGACTGTCACCAATTTTTAGACTGTCCCATGATCCTCACATATCCCCTTTGCCAATCACCTGTCCAGCTCTTGGCTCCATCCCTCCCCCTCCTGTCTTCTATCATTTTGGATCTCCCCTCCCACTCCCACTTTCAAATCTCTTACTCACTCTTCCTTCAGTTAGTCCTGACGAAGGGTCTCGGCCTGAAACGTCGACTGTACCTCCTCCTAGAGATGCTGCCTGGCCTGTTGCGTTCACCAGCAACTTTGATGTGTGTTGCACCAATTTTTAGATATTGCTTGTGGGTTTGATCAAGACCATATGCAGTTTCATTTGCTGATTTTCCAATGCTGATGTCATGTTAACCAATTCCGTAGGCAAGTGTTACTTTCCCCAGGGACATCACTAAGTCCTTTTACTCTGGGGTTAGCATTATCGTATAGGGCTCATATACCATTCCCTAAAACACTTGTTGTTTCCATATAAATATCCTGAACTTCCCCCAGTGATATTCTGGCTGTACCAGTAAGAGGAGGAAGAGGATCTATGTTTCTGAGTTCAGTACCATTGTACCAGCGTATCCAGGGCAGAGGGCCTGGACCAATTAAAGTAACAGTTCATTGAAGGGGTTGGACAAGTAATATTAAGGGCATAGATAAAAGGGGCATGCCCATTTCCACATGTGCTAGGATAGCAATACAAACCCAGCAGCTTGAAACATTGGGCTCGTTTGTATATTCGTAAGTCATTCATGATAAGGTGTTCGTGTCAGTTACAGCTGTCAGAGAAAAGACAAGGGATAATCCAGCTGCTATCACTGGGACACTTAGTGGCTTCATTTTTCTATATTGTTCTTACAGTGAGAGGTGTGAATCCATGCTGGCTTGTCTCCTACCTTATTGGCTATATTAGAGACCAGCAATACTTGAAATAGTCGTTCAAATCAAGGTTCCAAACAATTTTTTCTTTTAAATGTCTGCACCAGCACGTAATCTCCAGGCTGAACGCTGATAGTTGCTGAGCTTTCTTTATGTGTTGATGAGATCTGTTGATGCTTTTTGTTAGGACAATGCAATAGTTCATTGCATACTGTCATCCAGGTTATGTATATCGCTGTGCTTAACTCCCAATGGTGCATGATGATTTCGTGTAGGGACAGGCCAATAGTTCTCACAGCAGAGGCTCAAATAGTCATCATAACCAAATGCAGCACCCGTCTCCATTTTAGTCCTGTTTCTTCATGCATTTTGCTAAGTTTATTCTTAAATTGTTTAGTTCATCCTTTCCACTAGGCCTACTGACTGAGGATGGTAGCTACAGTGGAAATGTTGAACAACCTGTAAGACTTTGTCCGTTGTCCATTCGTCCCCTTCATCCTTCCTGGCACTTATCCTTGTAAGCAGAACAAGTGCTACACATGCCCTTACACTTCCTCCCTTACCACCATTTTGGGCCCCAGACAGTCCTTCCAGGTGAGGCGACACTTCACCTGTGAGTCGGCTGGGGTGATATACTGCGTCCGGTGCTCCCGATGTGGCCTTTTATATATTGGCGAGACCCGACGCAGACTGGGAGATCGTTTTGCTGAACACCTACGCTCTGTCCGCCAGAGAAAGCAGGATCTCCCAGTGGCCACACATTTTAATTCCACATCCCATTCCCATTCTGACATGTCTATCCACAGCCTCCTCTACTGTAAAGATGAAGCCACACTCAGGTTGGAGGAACAACACCTTATATTCCATCTGGGTAGCCTCCAACCTGATGGCATGAATATCGACTTCTCTAACTTCCGCTAATGCCCCACCTCCCCCTCGTACCCCATCCGTTATTTATTTATATACACACATTCTTTCTCTCTCTCTCTCTCTCTCTCTCTCTCTCTCTCCTTTTTCTCCCTATGTCCCTCTGACTATACCCCTTGCCCATCCTCTGGGTTTTTCTCCTCCCTCCCCCTTTTCCTTCTCCCTGGGCCTCCTGTCCCATGATCCTTTCATATCCCTTTTGCCAATCACCTGTCCAGCTCTTGGCTCCATCCCTCCCCCTCCTGCCTTCTCCTATCATTTCGGATCTCCCCCTCCCCCTCCCACTTTCAAATCTCTTACTAGCTCTTCCTTCAGTTAGTCCTGACGAAGGGTCTTGGCCTGAAACGTCAACTGTACCTCTTCCAATAGATGCTGCCTGGCCTGCTGCGTTCACCAGCAACTTTTATGTGTGTTGCTGTAAGACTTTGCATACTTCTTTAAATACTTTACTAGTGAGATGGTACCTTTGTCCATTAGACCATAAGATTTGGGATCTGAATTAGGCCATTATCTGCTCTGCCATTTCATCATGGCTGATCCATTTCCTTCTCTGCCCCAGTCCTCTGCCTTCTCTCCATATTCTTTCATGATCTAAACAATCAGATCTTAAATATACATGAAGACTTGACCTTCACAACTGCCAGTGGCAAAAATTTCCACAGATTCTCCACACTCTGACTAAAGAAATTCCTCTTAATCTCCATTCTAGAAGGACATCCCTGTATTCTGAGGTTCTGTCCTCTTGTCTTAGACTCTCCCATCATGGGAACTATCCTCCCCACATCCACTTTATCAAAGCCTTTCACCATTCGATAGGTTTCAATGAGCTCATCCCTCATCCTTCTGAATTTCAGTGAATACAGGTCCAAAGCCATCAAACACACATTATATGACAAGCTGTTCAATCCTGGAATAATTTCGTGAATCTCCTTTGAACCATCTCCAGTTTCAGCTCATCCTTTTGAAGATAAAGGGCCCAAAACTGTTCACAATACTACAACAGAGACCACATCAGTGCTTTATAAAGTCTCAACATTAGATCCTTGCTTTTCTATTCGTGTACTCTTGAAATGAATGCTAACATTGCATTTGCCTTCCTTACCACAAACTCAACCAGCAAACTAATCTTAGGGGATCCTGTACAGGGATTGTATTTTGTCTCCATCTAAAAAAAGGTGTATGCTTTCATTTCTTCTACCGAAGTGCAGGGTCATTCACTTTCCAATGCAGTGTTCCATCTGCCACTTCTTTGTCCTTCTCCTAATCTGTCTAAGTCCTTCTTTCTCAGAACTACCTGCCCCTCCACCAGTCTTTATATGATTTGCAAACTTTGCAATAAAACCATTAATTCCATCATCCAAATCATTGACAAATGATGTAAAAAGAATTGGTCCCAACACAGGCCCCTGCAGGATACCACTAGTCACCAGCAACAAATCTCAAAAGGCTTCCTTTATTCCTTTTCTTTGCCTCCTGCCAATCAGCTACTGCTGTATCCATGCTAGAATCACTAGATTGCTTCCACAAGGAAATGCTTCAACCCATCACTAGAACACATCAATACTGACTAATATGTACTAATACCCTTCACATTGAAGCAATTCAATAAAATCCATATGTAAGTATACAAAAGGGCCATCTTTCAGCAAGGTATGGACCCCTGTTATAGTAGCAATTTCTCTCTATCCAATTGTCCAGTATGTGCTAGACATTTAATGATTGTAACCTGTTTAGACTCCTGTGATGCTGCCAATATGTTTTGCACATGCATTTAATTTTAATAGGGATTTGCCCCCCCAGATCAAAAATCCCTGTAATTTTCCAATCTGTCCATAATCATGTGCTACTCCTAAGGGATAGCATGAGTCTGTATAAATATTGGTTGTTTGGCCTGTAGCAAATGAACAAACCCTAATGAGCACAAAGCTCACTTATTGTGCTGAAGTACACATGGAAAGTGCCGCTGCCTCCACAACAGAAACAATTGCATACTCAGGGCTTGGTTTTCCCATTTTGTTACACAAAGCTGAACTGTCACAAAGAAAATTAAATCACCAGTAACAATAGGAGAATCAGTGAAGTGCACATGGAATTCTTGTGGCAGATGGAATTCAACCCAGGTAAGTGTAAAGTGGTCCATTTTGGTAGGTTAAATTTGGACACTCAGGATATAATATGAATGGTAAGACTCTTGTCAGTGTGGACTATCAGAGGGATCTTGGGGTCCAAGTCCATAGGGCTCTCGGAGCTGCTGCACAGATTGACTCTGTGGTTAAGAAGGAGTAGGGTGCATTGGCCTTCATCAATCGTGGTATTGAGTTTAAGAGCCGAGAGGTAATGTTGCGGCTATATAGGACCCGGTGAGGGGGAGATTTACAAGGATGTTGCCTGGATTGGGGAGCATGCCTTATGAGAATAGGTTGAGTGAACTCAGCCTTTTCTCCTTGGAGCGATGAAGGATGAGACGTGACCTGGTCGAGGTGTACAAGATGATGAGGGCACTAATTGTGTGGATAGTCAGAGACTTTTCCCAGGGCTGAAATGGTTGACACAAGGGACATAGTTTTAATGTGCTTGGAAGTAGGTAGACGGAGGATGTCATAGCTAAGTTTTTCACAGAGAGTTGTGAGTGCATGGAATCATAGTTTTAATGTGCTTGGAAGTAGGTAGACGGAGGATGTCATAGCTAAGTTTTTCACAGAGAGTTGTGAGTGCATGGAATACACTGCCAGCGGAGGTGGTAGAGGTGGATACAGTAAGGGCTTTTAAGAGTCTCTTAGATAGGTTCATCTAGCTTAAAGAAATAGGGGCAGCTTCTAGAGTAGGGTTCATGGTCAGCACAACTACAGTTTCACAGTAAGGAGAAGAGCTGCACAGCAGTAATTCCAACTTTCAGGTTTGTTAATAACATGATTTGTACTTAGTTTGCCCAACGAGGTTAAGTTGTATGGTGGCACAGTAAATCAGGAACATTTCCATTAAAAGTGGGACATGAAAGGAATAAGATGACTAAGAGTCAGAGACTGCATGTGCTGAACAGCAAGGCAAGTGGCTGCCACCACTGAAACACAACCCAGTAAACCTCTGGCTATTGAGTCTGAGCGCTGAAGTGAAAAACTCGGCCTTTCCCCATGGTCCAGAGTGAAAACGGCCTGAGCAAAACTATTCTTATGGTGAATTAAATGGTGAAACTCCTGACTGTAGTCTGGGAGGCCCAAAGCTGAGGCAAATATTACGGCCTCTTTTATACGGTCAAATGTTTCCTCAGCTTCTGGGGTATAACAGACCTGGCTGACTGGGAAGAGATATTTTCTGGAGGGACCGAACAATAGATCCCCAGGAAATCATCCCTTAGTCCCTCTCTCATGTTATCTCCTTGCCTACCCATTGCCTCCCTCTGATGCTCCTTCCCCCCACCATCTTTCTTCTTTTTTTCCATGGCTTCTGTCTCTTTCACCAATCAACTTCCTTGCTCTTTACTTCATCCCTCCCCCTCCAAGTTTCACCTATCCCCTCCCTCCACCTTTCAAATCTACTCCTCAGCTTTTTTTCTCCAGTCCTGCTTAAGGGTTTCAGCCCAAAATGTCGACTGTACTTTTTCCCATAGTTGCTACCTGGTCTGCTGAGTTCCTCCAGCATCTTGTGTGTGTTGTTTGGATTTTCTGTTGTTTGTCATCTCCAGGAAATGATTCTTTACCCTGTGAATTATTGTCTTAAACAATGATGTTATCCTGGGATAAAGTATGTCCCTTATAAATAACTTCTGGCTGTGCAAACTGTAGTTTCTGCTTTGATACTTTATGACCTTTCTTGGCTAGCTTATGTAAAAAGTAGAGGGAGTGCTGCTCACAAATTTTCTTGCTTGTGGAAGCCAACATGAAGTCATCCACGTTACAGTAGAGCTTCTGGGAGTAGAGTAGACCTTTTGTCAGCTTTGCTCCCTCAACCACTGAGATAAGGTGGGGTGCTCAATGCCATTGATCCTAGATGGTCCATTGGTCTTTGGGTAGCAGTGATGCAGCAGCTGCTGCCCCTGAATTTCTTACATAAATGTCAGAATTATGCAAGACAATTTTATGTCAATAAATAATAATGCAGTCCACAATAACACTTCAGCACCTAACCATTTTGCCCCACTGCTTGAACCAGTTCAATATTTAATTTGAACTTGCAATTGCAATTTACAAAACAAAATACTTCTTGCATCAAAACTATCTTCAAAGAATCTCAGACTCAAAATCAATATTTAAAATGTTTTGAGCAACATCATTTATGTGCTATAAAAGGAAAGCAGTAAAAGCAAGTTTTAGGATTGCTCCAAAAATATTCCTATTTTCCAAAGTTATAAATTTCATTTTCCCAATTTAACTTCAGAAAATATGTAAAGGGTTAACGCATTTGGTTAAACATAGCATGTTCTGCAAGAAACTGCTGATAATCAACAGATGTGTTAATTCTTCTTTGGAAAGCCCCTAAGGACTCCATAGTGTTCCACACGACCTCCCACTCTTGATATAAACGGGCTATCAAACTAAGATTCTCCAAGCCTTACATTGACAGGTGCGTCAGGCATACAAGGACGAAGACAACACGACAAGAGAAGGTGACTACCCCAACATTGAACCTGAGGCCTACATACTAACTAAGAACTGAAGCTGTGGCAAACTAGGACAACAGAGGAAGGGACCATTCCAAGTACTGCTCACCACACCCACAGCAGTCAAGCTGGAAGGACAATCATGGTGGACACATTCTACTGACTGTAAAAATTACAGAATAAGGACTTCACCATGTACTGGGCCATTGTCTTCTGCCTTCTTTTTGTGGGCTTCCAGTCAACTACATTCATACATAAGGGCAGGAGCAATGTACCGAAGATGGGACAGCTCCCCACAGGTTAGAACCATCTTTTCCCCAAGGCCCACACAGGGAGTAGTTCCCCAAGTGCCGTGGCCAAAACATCCCCTACTGTCTGATTTTGCCCAGAATACTTCCCTGTCCCTTTGTTACAACTATGCCCAACACCAAGAAGCAGGGGAATATCGGATATATGTGCAAGTACCCCCGCATGGAAAGACTATGGTACAGTTGTCAGTGATCCCCCTCAATTCCAGTGAGGAACTCTCTGCTAGGGGATTCTCTAACAACACCCAGGGTAGTGAAGTCCAGAATTACAAGAGGACCCTGAGCGATCGTAAACGTCAGTGTTTTGAAGGGTGGTATCTCAGGTCCCTGTTGAATATGTCCTCCTCTCCTGAAGCCTCTTGGCAACACCTACATGTGCCCCATGCCCGGGTGGCAAATACAACTTGTTACTGTAATAACCAGGGGAAACTTTTCCTAGGGAACAGGACTTGTAGCATCTATAATTATAATGTTAATGGTGGGCTTTTTCCTGGGTCCTTTGAGTAGCCCCTATTGGGTTTGTGGGGATGAAGCCTACTTGTGGCTACCCAGGGAAGTGACCAACAGGTGGGACCGGAAGCCACCCCAGAAGAAAGGAGCAGGTGCTGTTTTCTAGCTTACCTAGTCCCCAACCTAAGGGTAGTGCCCGAGCTGTGGGATCACCCCCACTGGCAGAGGCAGAAATGGGGAATCACAGAGTCAGATAGACTGTGAGCCAGGACTCCAAATTTGGGCCATCAGTACCATCTGGGGGAATAATTGTTATAGTGATTTTTGCTGAGGTATACACCCCTAGTGCTAGAAAATATGTGATAGTGTTGCAGCGCTGGTAGCTTTCTGTGATCCCATGGTGCTTTGCCTATGATAAGATGAATTATGCCAGTTACCTGTCCCCTTACTTTGCTCAGATGATGAACCTCCCAGAGAATAATCCTGCTCTGTATGAGATCTTCAAGACAGGCTAATTCTCAGTGCAGCTGTCACGTAACAACCCCTTTAGGCAGATTCCTGTGGACCAGGCTGTTGAAGCCACAGTAAACAAAGACACACAGACTCCTGGAGGCACATCGCGGTTCAGCCTGAATGCTGGAGCTATCAAGTGTTACTACATAACAGCTGAGCACCGCAGTGCATTTCTGGGACAGTTAAGGGAAATTGTGCAAGGCAACAGATCAGAGCTTTGTCATGTGGAGCTGCAGCGGCCAAGAATCCAGAAGGATGAGGAAGCAGTTTCAGCAGTGGTTAGCTTCATACATGAATGGGTCAACCCATTTGCAGAGAAGCGGGACCTCATTAGCATCTCTACGGCAAAGGCAGCCCTCAAGGACATTTCCTCTGACCTGATGAAGGCCTATGAAACTGGTCAGCAATGCTAAGCAACCTTCAAGGATGAGAGACTAGAGGAAGACCCACCAGCAAAGAAATTCCATGACCCAATGAAAACCAACAAGCTGAAAACATTCAGTGATATGTGTAAGAAGAGAGAAGTGAAATCAGATGAGAGAGCAATCATCTTGAAAGCAGACAGGTCTTTGTTTGGACACATCATAGTGATGGCACAAGGGCACAGTCTACCTATGGGGGATGTCCTTTCTCATCCCCATGGCCCATTACACTGGGCTCTGTCCACACCAGAAGAATCACAGAAAGACAAATAAAGCTACTTTTGCCACAACCTTGCAGAAAAACTGTGAATGACGGATGTCACGGAATCACATCTGAAGACAGTGAGGAGGCATTAGCTCTTCGGTGTCACAAGAAGAAGCAGATGGCTGCCTACTTCTCCATGCTGCCCATGACACAAGAGAGGGATACAAATCTGTAGTGATCTGCTCAGTAGACACAGATATCTTTATCGTGTCTTCAGCATTTTGTGACAAGATTGAGGCCCCATTGTTCCAGAAGTGCAGACATCAGGAAGGTTGCTGCCAGTGTTGGCATAGAGGTTTGTGCGGCTCTCATCAGGTTGCACGCATATTCAGGAGGTGACACTGTAAGTGCTTTTGCAGGCAAAGGGAAGACAAGTGCCCTAAAGCTTCTGACCAGCAACAGGGAAACTCAGGACACATTCTCAGAGTTGGGTCAGGAATGGGACCTCTCCCCAGAACTGAAGGACAAACTGGAGGCATTTACATGTCTCCTGTATGCCCCAAGCATCAACTACCAAGATCAATGAGCTCAGGTATCACCTTTTCTGTGTCAAAAAAGGTGAAACCAAAAGTCATCAACTCCCAACATGCAAGGACTGCTTAACAAAACGTGCACAGCGAGCCAGTTACCAGGCTGATATATGGAGAAGATGTTTGGAGAAGGACCCACAAGTGCCAAGCCCTATTGGCAGAGGATGGAAGATGGAGAGAGAAGAGGAAGCTGAACAGTTGGTGGTGCACTGGATGAAAGGCCAGCCAGCACCTGATGCCGTCCTGGATCTACTGGCCTGTAACTGTCCAAAAAAATGTTCACTCCCAAGATGTATGTATGTTGCAAATGGCCTCACGTGTACTGACATGTGTAGACTGGCAGACTGTGAGAACCAGGCATCCACTTCAGAGAGTGTGCAAAGTTCAGATGAAGATGTGGAAGACTTGGAAAATTATTATGATTATTAATAGGTTATGAAAGTATGGAAAGCAGTCTTTGATTAAATATATTCATTTTACAACCAAATGGGGCCTAGGTTATGGCCGTGTGGATCCCCACATTTGAATTATTGTACTATAATTCTATATGCTATGACAAAAGCTTAAGGTTGTTTTGATTTGATACAACAATATGGAAAATATCATGACATTGATAAAAGTTCAGAAATCTCTCCAAATGAGGTTTTTTACCTTTTTGGGGGGTGAGGTGGGGTAACATTTTCTGTTGTACTGATGTTAATATGGAATATGTACAAAAAGTGATTACTTATTTGAATTCCTGAATAAATTCTCCACAAATCCATGTGATTATATGTGTCCTAGGGTTTTTAATGACTTTTCTAAAATAAACAACAGACAAATGTTTTTCTAAAAATGAAATTGGGCACTGTACTGCAAGTGCCACCAATGACATAGTTTTCAATATAGAATTTTATAACTACATTTGATGAAAAGTGCTTGAACTCAGCTCTCATTGTGACAAATTTCAATGTTGAGGGATCGCTGATGACAAAATACCTCTAGGTTGAGTTTATATGTTGTACTTTATACTGACCACTTTTCAGAAATGTTTATTTTAGGGTAGTGTTATAAAATGCATGATATCACACATAAAGCTACCACTGGTGCAACGCTATCACATATTTTCTAACTCTAGAGATGTATACCTTACCAAAAATCACTATAAGCATTATTACCCTCAGATGGTACTGACCAACTCTACAGGCTCACAGAGTCAGAGAGGTTCTGGATGATTGCCTTCCCATCTTATGGCACGGCTAGGAACTCCTGAGAAATCATTAAGTTGGCAGCTGTCCTGGAAGAATTGTCAAATTAAACTGCCAGTGCTCTGGTAGACACCCAGCCTCAGGTGGCTGAGGGGACTATGGAAATGTTAGCCATCTGACAAACAGTCCTACAAAATTGTATGGATTTATATTTTATCCTAGCTGAAAAAGGGGGAACCTGTACTATCACTGGAACAGAATGCTGAACCTATATCCTTGATGAGTCTATTAACATTACGTCCCTCACCGAGCATATTGCCAAGTAGATCAACAGCATCAAGAAAGTTGGGCAGGATTTACATGGGTTCATCGAGGGATCTAAATGCTGGTCGTTTGAATGCCTGTTCAGTAACTTGTGGGCATGATATTGCATGAAGGCCTAAATGTTGTATTTATCATTTGTATAATTACTGTTGTATGTTGGTTTTACCCACTGATAATTCAATACTGTACTCAGTTGCTTGCACTGTAAAAATTACTACTTTGTTGATCCTGTAATGATCAGAAGGAGTGAATGATAAAATGTATAAAGGGTTAACACGGTTGGCTGAACATAGCAGCCTGTTTTTCTTTAAGAACCTGCTGATAATCAACAGATGTGTTAATCTTGCTATTCAATGCTGAGCAACATTTCTACTTGTAGTTAGGCTGTCAGTGCATCAAGGTCCTTGTTTCTTTGTGCAGTCATGCACATGGATAAGACCAGCTCTAGCCTGTCCTGTGTATGTGAGCCACTATATCTGTCTGTAATTTGCCTTTTTGTACTGTGATACACATAGATAAAACCAGTCCCAGCCTGTCCTGTATGGGAGTTTCTGAGCAACTATATCTATTCTGCAAGAGGAACTGCCAGTTAGTTTGAGTGACTAATGGAAGTGTCCCAGAGGCTTTGAATAGAGGGTTTATACTTATATGGTCTCTTAGTGAGTTTATCCAGATCCAACTACCACATACTGTTTACCAGTGACCAAAACGCAAATACGAGGAATTCTGCAGATGCTGGAAATTCAAGCAACACACATCAAAGTTGCTGGTGAACGCAGCAGGCCAGGCAGCATCTCTAGGAAGAGGTACAGTCAACGTTTCGGGCCGAGACCCTTCGTCAGGACTAACTGAAAGAAGAGCTAGTAAGAGATTTGAAAGTGGGAGGGTGAGGGGGAGATCCGAAATGATAGGAGAAGACAGGAGGGGGAGGGATGGAGCCAAGAGCTGGACAGTTGATTGACAGAAGGGATATGAGAGGATCATGGGACAGGAGGCTCAGGGAGAAAGAAAAGGGAGGGGGAATGCAGAGGATGGGCAAGGGGTATAGTGAGAGGGACAGAGGGAGAAAAAGGAGAGAGAGAAAAAGAATGTGTGTATATAAATAAATAACGGATGGGATACGAGGGGGAGGTGGAGCATTAGCGGAAGTTTGAGAAGTCAGTGTTCATGCCATCTATGTTCGAAGCATAGATTCCATCTGGTATCTGTCCCCCACTTTTCCTTCACTACATTGACGACTGCATTGGCACTGCTTCCTGCACGCATGCTGAGCTCGTTGACTTTATTAACTTTGCCTCCAACTTTCACCCTGCCCTCAGGTTTACCTGGTCCATTTCTGACACCTCCCTCCCCTTTCTACATCTTTCTGTCTCTGTCTCTGGAGACAGCTTATCTACTGATGTCTACAGTAAGCTTACTGACTCTCACGGCTACCTGGACTATTCCTGTTCTCACCCTGTCTCTTGCAAAAATGCCATCCCCTTCTCGCAATTCCTCCGTCTCCATCGCATCTGCTCTCAGGATGAGGCTTTTCATTCCAGGACGAGGGAGATGTCCTCCTTTTTTTAAAGAAAGGAGCTTCCCTTCCTCCACCATCAACACTGCTCCCAAACGCATCTCCCCCATTTCACGCACATCTGCTCTCACTCCATCCTCCCACCACCCCACTAGGAATAGGGTTCCCCTGGTTCTCACCTACCACCCCACCAGCCTCCGGGTCCAACATATTATTCTCCGTAACTTCCGCCACCTCCAACGGGATCCCACCACTAAGCACATCTTTCCCTCCCCCCCGCCCCGCTTTCCGCAGGGATTGCTCCCCACGTGACTCCCTTGTCCATTCGTTCCCCCCCATCCCTCCCCACCGATCTCCCTCCTGGCACTTATCCTTGTAAGCAGAACAAGTGCTACACATGCCCTTACACTTCCTCCCTCACCACCATCGAGGGACCCAGACAGTCCTTCCAGGTGAGGCGACACTTCACCTGTGAGTTGGCTGGGGTGATATATTGTGACCAGTGCTCCCGATGTGGCCTATGTATCAGCGAGACCCGACGCAGACTAGGAGACCGCTTTGCTGAACACCTACGCTCTATCCACCAGAGAAAGCAGGATTTCCCAGTGGCCACACATTTTAATTCTACATCCCATTCCCATTCTGACTTGTCTATCCACGGCCTCCTCTACTCTAAAGATGAAGCCACACTCAGGTTGGAGGAACAACACCTTATATTCCATATATTCCTGATGGCATGAACATTGACTTCTCAAACTTCTGATAATGCCCCACCTCCCCCTCGTACCCCATCCATTATTTGTTTATATACACACATTCTTTTTCTCCCTTTGTCCCTCTGAAAATACCCCATGCCCATCCTCTGGTTCCCCCCCCCCCACTTTTCTTTCTCCCTGGGCCTCCTGTCCCACAATCCTCTCATATCCCTTTTGTCCAGCTCTTGGCTCCATCCCTCCCCTTCCTGTCTTCTCCTATCATTTCGGATCTACCCCTCACTCTCCCACTTTCAAATCTCTTACTAGCTCTTCATTCAGTTAGTCCTGACGAAGGGTCTCGGCCCGAAACATCGACTGTACCTCTTCCTAGAGATGCTGCCTGGCCTGCTGCGTTCACCAGCAACTTTGATGTGTGTTGTTTACCAGTGAGCAATTTTCGAGTTATCTTTCCCTCTGAAATGTGGGCATCTCATATTGCAATGCATTTTCATCTCCCTAACCTGAATTCCATATGGCCAGTGTAGAATCTGGATCTCTCTAAAATCAGTTACGTAGAGCACAGAATACAAATATGAACAAATAAATCACAGGGTAGGCAAAACCAAAATCCATATTGTAGTTTTCTTCCTCTAACCTCTTCATGAATAACTGCAAAACTTAAATAATTAATTAATTCTCACTGTTTATAGCTTTCCCTCATTTTTCAAAGAACCAAGAAAGAGAAAAAACTGCTGGCTAGGGGTCCCAACACATTAACACATTAATGCAACCTCTTAAAGACACTTCCTCTTAAAAGACAAGAGCACATTCCCACTAAGGTAGGAAAATATTTAAATTAATCATCTTTTGGTTTGAAGCATAGGATTAATTCTAACTTCCTCTCAATATCGATTGAGCATCACAGAACAGCCTTTTCATTTCTCAAGTGAATTAACTTGTGGCCACACTTCACAGAATTAAAACATGCAAATCATTCACACTTTAAACCATTCCAGAAAACCTCTTGTTCCTAAGGGTTAAACCATTACCATATTCAGTTACAATATGACAAAATTGAGGAAATGTGTTGCTCTAAGACTTTAAAACAAAGAATTGTTGGCAGTAATTCAACATGCAAAGTAAATATATAACATCCTTAAATTAACCAGAATTCTATCATATTCTGGCCTTTATGTAACTCCAAACTCTGATCTAATGTGAATCCATATGCTCTTTGGTACATCACCCATAGATGGAAATGCAGAGTGGTTTTCTCCCTTCCTCTGGTAATACTTGGCTAGTGCATCTACCTGGTCCCGTCTGTTAACACCCACAACAGTCAATATTGCATTCTTTAACTCCTCATATCTTTTCGTAGCATATTGCTGTGTTTCTGACAAAGCAGAGTGAGTTTATATTTGGATGCAAGTACATTGTAATTAAGCGCCTTTCCCTGGTGTTATTTAGACCATGTGTTACTTACATGTGTCTTGTTGCCTAATGAGATCCCTAGGGTCATCTCCAGGATAGTATGTCCTGATATCTTTAGCAATATCCTTCAGCTGCTGTACCCTGAATGGAATGGTGTATGTTATATTTTGGTTTTGATTTCCTGCCACAGCCCCACCACCCCTGAGCAATCATGCGGACAGTAAGATGGGCTCCTTTTGATTGTATGTTGGCAGGGAATCCTCAGGTGGAGGCTCTTCATCATAACCATAATTTATCACCTTATTGCTAAAATACTGTTATATACCTCTCCATACAAAGTTCGCAATGCAGTAAATAAGGTGAAGAAAGGAAAGGCAACAGGTCCTGATGAATTAGTAATAGAACAAATTATTGCCCTGGAAGATTGTGGAATTGAAAAACTTACTGATTTAATCAATGACTTTTATGAGACTGGAATAACACCAGAAGAGATGAAAAAAATCAGTATTTATCACTCTTCCTAAGAAACCTGGAGCAATAGAATGTGAATGACATAGGACCATAAGTTTAGTAAGTCATATCACCAAGATGCTTCTAAGAATTTTGATGACAAGAGCTAAAAGCTGAGATAGGTAAAGAACAATGTAAAGACAAAGGTATAAGAAACACCATATTGATGTTAAGGAAACTATCAGAACAAGCTATTCAATGCAAAAAGATTTGTTTGTTTTATCGACTACACAAAAGCATTTGACAAAGTGAAGCACAACAAGTTATTTGAAATATTACAGAAAACTCTAGATCTAGATTCGAAAGACCTCCGCCTAATCAGAAATCTATACTAGGAACAAACTGCTGCTGTAAGAATAGATGGAGAAGTGAGTCAGTTTACGAAAATCAAGAAAGGCATGAGACATTGCCATCCAAGACTCACCTAACATTTTTGGTATTACCCGTGGAAATGAAATACATAAATTATCATTATATGCAGATGATTTGTTGTTATATATCTCTAATCTGGGGAAAAAGATTCCCGTTATTTTGTCTTTGTTGGCTCAATTTAGTAACTTTTCTGGTTATAAATTGAACCTTAATAAGAGTGAGCTATTTCCCCTAAAGAAGCAGGTTCCTATTTATGGATGTTCACTATTTAAGTTGGTTACTGACTCCTTTACATATTTAGGAGTTTAAAATCACAAAAAAGCATAAAGATTTATTTAAAGCTAATTTTTTACCTTTAATTGATCAAATTAAACTTTTGTTTACTAAATGGTCACCAATGTCTCTGTCATTGATCGGTCGGATCAATGCTATCAAGATGATTATTTTGCCAAATTTTTTATGTGTATTTCAGACGGTATCAATTTTTATTCCAAAATCCTTTTTTGATAATGTTGATTCAAAAATTTCCTCATATATATGGCAGAACAAAAACCCTAGGTTAGGTAAAAGACGTTTACAGAAATCCAAAAAAGAGGGATGGTTAGCCCTTCCGAATTTTAGATTTTGCTGTTGGGCAATTAACATTCGACATTTAAAATTTTGGTTATGGGACTTGGATGTAATTTCAAGTACACATTGGGTAAATCTTGAATGTAATTCTTTACAAGGGTTTTCACTGGGTTCTATTTTAGGGACTCGCTTCCCTTTACTCTTTCTAAATTGTATAAACAAATGGATAACCCAATAGTTAAACATACTTTACATATATGGTTTCAATTTCGAAGATTTTTTGGGTTAAACCAATTTACTTTAGCAAGTCCTATTACATCTAATTTCTTTTTCAATCCTCCACTGTGGATCAAGCATATTTAGATTGGAAAATCAAAGGTATAGTACGATTTTGTGATTTATTTTTGGATTATTGTTGTATGTCCTTTGAACAATTATCTAATAAATGTAATTTGCCTAGATCTCACTTTGTTAGATATTTACAGGTTAGAAATTTTTTAAATACTGTTTCTCCTACCTTTCCAAATTTATATTCAATGGATATTTTGGGAAAAAAAATAGATTTAAATCCTTTTCAGAAAGGTGTTACAGCAATTATTTATAATACAATTATGAAATTATGTCCTGACGTAGCTAATGAAATTAAGACTGATTGGGAAGGAGAACTTATGATTATTGTACCGATGGAAAAATGGGAAAAAATTCTTCAATTAGTTCATTCATCCTCTATATGAGCTAAACATGAGTTGATACAGTTTAAAGGGCTCATATCTCTAAAGATAAATTATCTCATTATTATTCTTATATAAATCCTATTTGTGATAGGTGTCACTCCGAGATAGATTCTTTAACTCATATGTTTTGGTCATGTCCTTTGTTGAAAAAATATTGGAAAGATATTTTTGATATTATCTCAACTGTTTTGAATATTGATTTACAACCTCACCCAATTATTGCCATTTTTGGGTTACCAATGATAGAATCAAGTCATTTAACTTCTTCAGCTCGTCGGATAATTGCATTTCTTACATTAATGGCTAGAAGATCCATTTTGCTGAATTGGAAAGAGATTAACCCTCCCACCACATTTCATTGGTTCTCTCAAACTATGCTGTGTTTAAATTTGGAAAAAATTAGAAGTGTTGATTATGATCCCTCTATTAAATTTGAAAAGACCAGAAGGCCATTTATTCAACATTTTCATATGAAGTAATTTGACCTTTTCCAAACTTATTTTACTTTTTTGTAATATTTGTTGAGAGGAACGTAGTTGTCGACACTAGTGGTTCCTTTTTTTTGTGATGTTACATAACAGCCCATGTCTTTTTTTTAGTTTAGTTGACTAACACTGTTTAGGTTAGATTTTTGGGAGGGGGTATTTTCTCCACCCTTTTTCATGATTTTTTAAAGATATTTTTCTTTGTTTTATTTTGTTTATCTGTATCCTATATGATTGGGAGTTTTGTCATTTAAGTGTCAACTGGCTTGATAATTTATTATGCCAATTATAACAATGTATTCCCAATAACTTTGTACCATTACTTTGCTATGTTTATTATTATGAAACTAATAAAAAGATTGAAAAAGAAAAGAAAGACATGAGTGTGTTTTCTCGCCTGATTTGTTTAAAGTGTACAGTGAAACAATATTACAAAAATAAGAGACATCTTGGGAATCAAAGTTGGCGGTGAAAACATCAATAATTTTAGATATGCGGATGACACTGTGTTAATTGCAAGTATGCAGGAAGAACTACAAAACTTAATTGATATAATTGTTGAAGAAAGTGCAAAAATGGGTCTATCAATCAATTGCAAAAAGTCAGAACGTATGATGATATCCAAAAAGAAGGAGAATCCTATTTGCAGGCTGAGAATAAATGGGGAAGACATAAAACAAGTACAGAACTTTTGCTACTTAGGAAGCTGGGTGACATCAGATGGCAGGTGCGACTTGAACATCAAAAGAAGAATAAGGATGGCAAAAGACACCTTTACGAGAATGAAAAGTATACTAACCAATACTAAACTAGGCATGACGACCCGCCTCAGAGCACTGAAATGTTACGTTTATTCAGTTATGTTATATGGCTCAGAATGTTGGACAATATCTAGTAACATGAGGAAACAAATTGTAGCAGCAGAGATGTGGTTTTTGAGGAGGATGCAAAGAATATTATGGACGAAATGAATATCTAATGAGGATGTCATGAACAGAGCAAAACAAAAAGAAATAATGTATGAGATCATGAAAAGGCAACGTAACTTCATTGGACTTGTGATTAATTCCCATGTGATTAGGAGAAAGGAGTTAGAATGTACAATAATTATGAGAAAGATTGAAGGGAAGAAAGCAAGAGGAAGACAAAGACAAATGATGATGGAGACAGCAGCCAGAGAACTGGAAATGAATACCAATGAATTGATCCACTTGACCTGAAACAGGAGTGCGTGGGCCGTGGCAGCCAAAGCTGAAACTGGGCTTGGCACCTGATGATGATGGTACCTCTCCATATTCACTCTCCTCCCTTTTTTCGGATCCAAAAGCACATATTGTTCCTCTCTGTGAAGCAAGTTGGCCTTGCAGCTTTTGTATCTGTGTTAAATATTTTGTATGATCTCCAGTGTTACTTTTCTTTTCATGTACTAATTTGGGTATGAAATTAATAACTGCTTTTAAATCACTGCACTGTTTCTTCAATCCCTCCACTTCATTCTTAGCTATGGCTTCTTTTTCTTGTTTACTGTTTACCAGCTTTTCACACTGTAACTGAAGCTGGTACATACATGTCAAATCTCTGTAAAGACGTACCTTGACCCATCTTTTACTTTATCACTTTTTTCCCTCTATTTAATGTTGACTTACCAATTTTCACTATAACGTCTTGTATTGTTTAACAAATGTTTCTGTATTAAGTTTTGGTGCCCAGTGTTCCTGACACTCTTTTGTTATTGAATGTTTGACTGATTTCCTTTCTCATATTACCTCTGTAAAATTTCACGCATCCTGGATGCTAGTTTGAGTGAACTCAGCCTTTTCTTCTTGGAGCGATGGAGGATGAGAGGTGACCTGATAGAGGTGTACAAGATGGTGAGAGGCATTGATTGTGTGGACAATCAGAGGCTTTTTCCCAGGCCTGAAATGGCTAGCATAAGAGAGCACAATTTTAAGGTGCTTGGAAGCAGGACAGTGGAGATGTCGGGTAAGTTTTTTACGCAGGGAGTGGTGAGAATGTGGAATGGGCTGCCGGCAATGGTGGTGGAGGCAGATATGGTAGTGTCTTTTAAGAAACTCCTGGAAAGGTACATGGAGCTTAGAAAAATAGAGGGTTATGGATAACTCTGTGTAATTTATAAGGTAAGGACCTGCTCAGCACAGCTTTATGAGTCAAAAGGCCTGTATTGTGCTGTAGGTTTTCTACATTTCTGTATGTGTGTCCCGACATAGAGCCATCTAACTCCTTTGTTCACTTCTTTTATTATTCAAAGTTTCTGCCATCACACCAAATGAGTTGGATTCATGATAGGAGAAACTGGTCTCTTTAAGATTGCAGTGTATATGGCAAAAGTAAGACACAACTCGAAGTCTGACTGCCAAGATGGAAAGTCCATAGGATGGAAAAGAAACCTTTTGGCAATTGCTTCTCCTGAGAATTTCCCCTAGGCAGCTCCATTCTCAGATCTCCCTATGTCTCTATAATGCTTAGACAAAGTGAATCTTTGGAACCTGCAAATTCTGTCAGGTACCGTTTAGCTAGGTCTTCTAAATATGCAGTAAAGAATACATCAAACTTAGAGTGGAACAATTTATAAGCATGTTTATTACTTTCAAGAGAAGTCTACTTCCATGCATTGTTATCAGTAGGTAGCTTCAATATTACAGATCAAAATGGGTCATTTTTATACATTTACAGAGTCCAGTAATTCATTAACTTCATGACTTTGAAGTTGTTTCATCTCTTAATTGCATTCTTGCATCCATCTTCCACTTGTCTTTAATTAGTCCATTTATCTTTGAGGCTTCAACCTTCAACAGCTATGTCCTATGTTTCTCTGCTTTCAATCATGTAATGTCAAAACACCACTGGCATGTTTCCCTTTCAAGCTCATCAACAAACCAGCAAAATACTCTGAGATCACACAGGTTCCATTTTGTCACACACACAAAAAGTGCTGGATAAACTCAGCAGGCCAGGCAGCATCTATGGAAAAGAGAACAGTTGATGTTTCTTTCTGGCCTGGTGAATTCCTCCAGCATTTTGTGTGTGTTGCTTGGATTTCCAGCATCTACTGACTTCCTCTTGTTTTTCATTTTGTCACATTACATTTTCCAAAAATTATAAAATCATAAAGATGTCAGGGTTACTGATGTATTTTCACAGCTGTCATGTGACACAGAGAAAAGATTAGCCATGAGGGACTAATTTATATTTGTATTTCTTAGCTCCATTCAGAACCACTGAATGGAATAGAGGTGTAGCTTTCAGGTGCAGTCCTATTCTGAGATTAAAAAATGTAAAAAAAAGTCCAGCCAGGTCATTATTTTGGATAGGATAGTTTAATGCTCTGTAAAACTCCTACGTTGATCACTGTTGTTCATATTGAAGGTCGTACATAATACATGTCATTATTTTTCATCGGCAGAGCATGGTAGTGATTCAGTGCCAGCATAATCCATTTGATGGAAAGTTTCTGTTGTAATTTTGCAGTGCACTTAAAATGTACATACTGTTTGTAACATCTCTGCTCTGTTGTTCTAGAACCTTTGCTCAGAATTGCAGAAATATTGAACAGTTAAGTCTGAATGGATGCACAAAAATCACAGATGCGTAAGTAAAACACTTCACTAACAGAATGTTGAAGTGGACCTTGATGTGGCCCTCTTAGTGAATGTTGTGACCGAAGATGGAAAGGGTAGGAGCGAAGCAATTTGTCAGTAACTAAGCTATTTCCTTTGTGCAATAATGTGAAAAAAGAAACTTTTTATGTTTATTTTATGTCCAATGTGTACTGATATAACTGAAGTTGTGTGTGTAACTGTAAAACTTCTAGTGTATAAGTTCATGAACACAGGTTAGTTTCTATTGTAACAAATAAAAAGTTGTTTTCAGCACTGCCTCCACTTGATGGTGGTGAATGAGGATTTGGCACACTGTGTTTCATGAGATAGGATATTGAGTACGGCAGCTAAGTATCACACGCAGCTCCTGTCATAAAGTATGTTAAAGGGTTAACACTTCGTTAAACAATAGCAGCCTGTTTATCTGAAAGAAACCGCTGATGATCAACAGATGTGCTAAGCCATGCTGAGCCATATTTTTTCTTGAAAGTAGCTAGCTGGGGTTTCAGGATTCTTATCTCATTGTGCACTCGTGCATAGAGATAGGACAGCTCCAGTCTGTTTCTGTATGTTCTGTCCATTATCCCTATTTTTTAATTTGTCTTTCGGGGCTGGCACAAGAAGAGCTTCTTCCCTGAGGCTGTGACACTGCTGAACCTCTCATCACAGCGCTAAGCAGTATTGCTTCCGTATTGTACTGTCTCAGTACTTTTATATCTGTGTGCTGTAGCACTTTTTTTATTCGCAATTATTTTGTAAATAACACTATTCTTTGCCTTTCTGGTCAGATGCTAAATGCATTTCATTGGCTTTGTATCTGTACTCGGCACAATGACAATAAGGTTGAATCTAATCTAATCTAATCATGTAGCAAATAACTTTGACTCCAGCCTGTCTTGTGTGGGAGGTATCTGAACAAACATATCTGTGTTGTAAGGGGAATTGTTAGTTAGTTTGGAGGATCGAGCAGGAACAGTTGCTCCTGTTTGAGTGACTAACTGAGTAAGCCCCGGGTGCTTTGAATAAAGAGTTTGTACTAATACGGTCTCTGAGTGACCTTATCCGATTCAACTTCCACGTCTGGCACAGTGAGCAGGGTACCAACATAGGGACTGTGACATGGAGGCGGGCTGAGTAAGTGACAGACCGAACATCCTATCTACAGGGAACGATCGGGCCCGCAAAGACGAATTGTCTTTGTCGCTCCCTACGATACCGGTGTGAGTCTCTGCCCCTCGCCTGGACCGCAACACAGGACCTTGACGGGACCCAGATCGAATCTGCTGAGAGACTCGTATAAGGTAGGGCAATTATTTGAAAACTGGACAGCTGACACACTGTGTCTGGTAAAAAAGGAAGGATAAAATTGGATAGGTGGCACAGGTCAGGTAAAATTTGAAGTTGTCTAAGAACTATAGTTGGGTAAATGAATCAGGAAAATAGAACAATAGATACTGTACGCAGGTTTCGGGTAAAAATTAAAGTCCGGTAAGAATCAACTGGTAAAAAGACAAAAATGCGGGACAAGATCTGTTGTGTGTTTAAAAAGGTACAGAAACTTCACTTGATAAAAAGTATGAATTGTTTCTTGGTAAAGAGAGATTTATGTGTTTTGAGTGCTATTTTACGTAAGAAATTGGGGGATGAAGTGTGGCCATGGGGAGGAACTTGGGATGCGACAAACTGTGAACAAGCCATAAAAAAAGTCCAGAAAAAGATCAGTCAAAATTAATGCAAAACCTTAAACAAGGAATAAAACCCGGGGGACAAATAGGGAACGAACTATGGGATCCCGGGAACATGTCTGGCTTACCAACCCTGTTTGACGAGAGTGATCACAATGAGGACTGGCTAGTGACAAGAACCACACCACCAGATTAGGAGCTGCTACTAGCCACGGGACCTGAAAATTCTCCAGGGTTCTCCAACACCGTGGGAGGAAGAGTGAAAGAAAGGGAGAGGGGGAGGACAGAGTCCCAATATCCAACCATCCCAGGGGGTGATACTGAAGAATGGATAAGTTCAGTCCCTGAGAAAAGTCCCCCACATGAACCTCAAAGACAGTAACCTACCCGATTGATGCCAAATCCCAGGGCGGGGGAACAAGATCAGCCGGTGGTTATCCCTGTCTATGTCCCATGGAAACCACAAGAGATGATCATGATAATAATCAGGCCCCCGACAGAAAGGAGAAACTGGTGCTTTTTGCACAATTTCTTTGGAGCACAATTCAGATGTATAAGTCTACCCCTCAGGATCTTTTCAGACTTTGTTGCATGATATTATCTGTGGACGAGTGATAGAAATGGAAAACAGAACTGGGTTACCAGACTTGCCAAGAACTGAGGGAAGGATACTAAACGAGGAAGAGTAGACCAATCAGATAATCCAGGGCTTGGAAAAAGCACTCCAACAGCCTGCTGACATCCCCAAGGTATTAGAATATAAACTGAAGCCCAGGGAATCAGGGTCGGATTACTGGGAGCACTTCGTGTCATGCTACAGGACTTATGCAGGGGATCAGATCTTCAATAATGGGAATACTTCCCCTCAATTTAATGCCCTGCTGCTCCAATGTCTCGCTTTTAAATTAGCCACGATGATTCAGACCACTGGCCAGATAATGATCGTAATCAGATGTGACGGGCTGTAGTTTACTACTGGGATCCCAGCACAGAGTCCAGAACTGTCTCAAAGGGAGTTGTAATTAAGCAAGAATTTGTCCAACGGGGTGAGGGACACCGATGGGGGTCAGATAATTGCCGGCATCGTAAACATACTCCGGAACTGGGAAAAAAGGATTGGGATCAATTCCCTGATTGGCCCTACCCCCCTATGATGGTCCACATGCCCCAGGACCCGTCCAGCTGATGGCAATAAGGGGACGACCCCAAAGACCTTTTCCCCCTGAGTGAAGAAATGGACCACCCCAGCAAGCGCCCATGTCCAGGGGTGCTCAGCCTGGACCGTGTTTTAACTGTGGCCGACCAGGTCGCAAGAAGGCAAGGTGTCCTGGGGACAACAGAGACGCCCAGTTTCAAACCGGACCATTTCCCCATTCTCTATGAACAATCCTTTTGCTAAGTGGCTCTTGAAAATGTTGCCCGTTGTAAGTAGTGATCCACAAGAGGAACCCAGAATAATCCACCATTGCCCTGTCAGGGTCGAGGGGTCTGAACAAACATACCAGCGGACACAATTCCTAAGGGTGGAGTTTCAGGGAAGGCAGTATATATCCTGGTAACTGCAGCTTCTAATATTACCCTACATCAGCCTGTAAATGTGCTGGCTTCCCACTTGGTGGTGGAGCTTTTGACCTCTCGACAGACACAGCACCACACTCAGGCACGACAAAATCGCTATGAGACAGCCTCACTGAGCAACCTGCAGCTGACGTTTTCTCTCTGCTCCACTTTAAACCCGGCCACTTCCCTAACATCGCCATCCAGGTTACAAATGATTCTGAACACGACTGCGTACAACGAAATCAACTCCTCACTACAGCCCATGAGGACCTCACAGACTAACCCTTACCGAACCTGACATAACTAATGGTAGTTCTTTCATGGGCCATCAAGGCCAGAGATGTTCCGGCTATGCTGTGGTCACAGATGACATGGTGCTCGAGCAGG
Source organism: Mobula hypostoma (assembly GCF_963921235.1). Taxonomy (NCBI): domain Eukaryota; kingdom Metazoa; phylum Chordata; class Chondrichthyes; order Myliobatiformes; family Myliobatidae; genus Mobula; species Mobula hypostoma. The sequence continues at coordinate 85,714 of NW_026948174.1, read as the reverse complement.
CAGCCTTTCAACCAGCTGTGACAGCACAAAAAGCTGAGTTATTTGCCCTCACTCATGCCTGCATCCTCACCACCAACAAACATGCAACACCTACACTGATGCTCGATACGCCTTCGGGGTAGCTCATGACTACGGAATGCTTTGGGAATGCCGGGGTTTCCTCACCTCCTCAGGACATCCTATTAGCAATGCTACGTTTGTACAGGCTCTGCTCACTGCCTTGCAGCTTCCAAAAACATTGGCCATTATCAAATGTCCTCCTCCCCTGAAGACCAGACTGATAAAACCTCCACCAGTAACGCCATGGCTGATGAGACTGACAAAGCCACAGCCCAGAGACTCGAAATTATAGTCCCACCGGGGCCCCACCAAAACCCCCTGCGCCTCTCAGACAGCACGGGTATGCCAGACATGCAAGTCATACGTAGGTTTCAGGGGACGCCCCTGAGGAGGAACACAGACTGTGGTCACAGATGGGCTGTAAGGAGGGTCCTGTGACGGGCCTCTGGTTCACCCCTGCAGGACAGGTCTGCATCCCTACCCAATCTCTACCAATCCTCCTTGATTATACTTATACTTGTACTCACCTCGGAAATGAGGGAGGGGTAAACAGTTTGCTGCAAACATAGTGGCTTCGGAAATTGCAGCAAGTGGCAGCAAAGAGGACAAAAGCATGTTTATATGCTGTAAGAACGACGTGGGAAAGGGGACACCCTGTGTGTTGGGCATCACTCTCCTACCTGGAGGCCCCTTTTCATGTTTACAGATTGATTTTATTGAACTACCTAGAGTACAAATATTGCTTAGTCATCATAGATGTGTTTAGTAGATGGATCGAGACAGTACCTACCACGAATAACACAGCCCAGACAGCAGCTAAAATTCTGTTGTGAGAAGTCATCCCCTGGTAAGAGCTACCAGAAATATTGAGTTCAGATAACGGTCCCCACTTTGTAGCAAATTTATATGAGGAAATCTGTAATGCCTTACCATCAAACAACAATCCCATCGCTCTCACCATCCCCAGGCTGCAGGTATAGTGGAAAGGGCAGATGGTATGTTAAAAACTAAATTGGCGAAACCTACGGAGGAAATGGGGCTTAAATGGTTAAAGGTATTGCTCTGAGCATTATTCAATTTGAGGGCCACCGCCCAAGGGAAAAAAACAGGATTGGCACCAGCTGAAATAACCTTTGGAAAGCTCCTAAGGACTCCATAGTGTTCCACACGACCTCCCACTCTTGATATAAATGGGCTACCAAAATAAGATTCTCCGAGCCTTACATTTACAGGTGCGTCAGGCATACAAGGACGAAGACAACACGTCAAGAGAAGGCGACTACCCCAACATTGAACCTGAGGCCTACATACTAACTAAGAACTGGAGCTGTGGCAAACTAGGACAACAGAGGAAGGGACCATTCCAAGTACTGCTCACCACACCCACAGCAGTCAAGCTGGAAGGACAACCACGGTGGACACATTCTACTGACTGTAAAAATTTACGGACTAAAGAGACTATCACGGACTTCACCATGTACTGGGCTGTTGTCTTCTGCCTTCTATTTGTGGGCTTCCAGTCAACTACATTCATACATAAGGGCGGGAGCAATGTACCGAAGATGGGACAGCTCCCCACAGGTTAGAACCATCTTTTCCCCAAGGCCCACACAGGGAGTAGTTCCCCAAGTGCTGTGGCCAAAACATCCCCTACTGTCTGATTTTGCCCAGAATACTTTCCTGTCCCTTTGCTACAACTATGCCCAACACCAAAAAGCAGGGGAATGTTGGATATATGTGCAAGTACCCCCGCATGGAAAGACTATGGTACAGTTGTCAGTGATCCCCCTCAATTCCAGTGAGGAACTCTCTGCTTGGGGATTCTCTAATACACCCGGGGTAGTGAAGTCCAGAATTACAAGAGGACCCTGAGCGATTGTAAATGTCAGTATTTTGAAGGGTGGTATCTCAGGTCCCTGTTGAATATGTCCTCCTCTCCTGAAGCCTCTTGGCAACACCTACGTGTGCCCTGTGCCCAGGTGGCAAATACAACTTGTTACTGTAATCACCAGGGGAAACTTCTCCTGGCGAACAGGACTTGTAGCATCTATAATTATAATGTTAATGGTGGGCTTTTTCCTGGGTCCTTTGAATAGCCCCTATTGGGTTTGTGGGGGTGAAGCCTACTTGTGGCTACCCGGGGAAGTGACCAACAGGTGGGACCTGCAGCCACCCCAGAAGAAATGGAGCAGGTGCTGTTTTCTAGTTTACCTAGTCCCCAACCTAAGGGTAGTGCCCGAGCTGTGGGTTCTCCCGCACTGGCAGAGGCAGAAATGGGGAATCATAGAGTCAGAGAGATTCTGGATGATTGCCTTCCTATCCTATGGCACGGCTAGGAACTCCTGAGAAATCATTAAGTTGGCAGCTGCCCTGGAGGAATTGTCAAATTAAACTGCCAGAGCTCTGGTAGACACCCAGACTCAGGTGGCTGAGGGGACCACGGAAATGTTAGCCATCCGACAAACAGTCCTACAGAATCGTATGGATTTATATTTTATCCTAGCTGAGAAAGGGGGAACCTGTACTATCACTGGCACAGAATGCTGCACCTATATCCCTGATGGGTCCACTAACATTACGTCCCTCTCCCAGCACATTGCCGTGGAGATGGACAACTTTAAGCAGGTAGGGCAGGGGGGTTGAAATGGTGGTCGTTTAATGGCCTGTTCAGTAACATTTGGGCATGATATTGCATTATGGCCTAATAGTTGTAGTTATCATTGTTATAATTACTCTTGTGCCCTGTTTTTTACCAGCTGATAACTCAATGCTGTACTCGGTCAGTTTCTCTGTAATAAATTATTGCTTTGTTGATCATGTAATGATCAAAGTGGGGGAATGATGAAGTATGTAAAAGGGTTAACACTTCGTCAAACAATAGCAGCCTGTTTTTCAGAAAGAAACTGCTGATGATCAACAGATGTGCTAAGCCATGCTGAGCCATATTTCTTCTTGATGGTAGCTAGCTAGGGTTTCAGGGTGCTTATCTACTTGTGCACTCATGTGTAGAGATAGTTCCACCCCAGCCTATTTCTGTATTTTCTGTCCATTATGCCTATTTTGTAATTTGTCTTTCGGGGCTGTCATGTAGTGGATAACTTTAACTCCAGTCTGTCTAGTGTGGGGTGTATCTGAACAAATGTATCTATGTTGTAAGGGGAATTGTTAGTTAGTTTGGTGGATCGGGCAGGAACAGTCACAGACAGACTGTTCCTGTTTGAGCGACTAACTGAGTAAGCCCCAGGTGCTTTGAATAAAGAGTTTGTACTTATACGGTCTCTGAGTGACCTTATCGGATTCGACTTCCACACCTGGAGTATTGGCTGTCCTGCTTAGGAACAATGTATTTAAACTGAAGTGTGCTGGAAGGTTAACAAGTGTGTTGCCAGGACGTGGAATTGAGTTATAGGGAACAACTGGCAGGCTAGGATGTAATTTTTAACATTTTTGGAGACTGATTGGAGATTTTACAGAGGTATATAAAAACATTAAAAGCATTAGCTGTACAGATTCTCTCACTCCATCCTCCTGCCACCCCACTAGGAATAGGGTTCCCCTGGTCCTCACCTACCACCCCACCAGCCTCCGGGTCCAACATATTATTCTCCGTAACTTCCGCCACCTCCAATGGGATCCCACCACTAAGCACATCTTTCCTTCCCCCCCTCTCTCTGCATTCCGCAGGGATCGCTCCCTATGCGATTCCCTTGTCCATTCGTCCCCCCCATCCCTCCCCACTGATCTCCCTCCTGGCACTTATCCGTGTAAGCGGAACAAGTGCTACACGTGCCCTTACACTTCCTCCCTTAACACCATTCAGGGCCCCAAACAGTCCTTCCAGGTGAGGTAACACTTCACCTGTGAGTCGGCTGGGGTGATATACTGCGTCCGGTCCTCCCGATGTGGCCTTTTATATATTGGCGAGACCCGACGCAGACTGGGAGACCGCTTTGCTGAACACCTACGCTCTGTCTGCCAGAGAAAGCAGGATCTCCCGGTGGCCACACATTTTAATTCCACATCCCATTCCCATTCTGACATATCTATCCATGGCCTCCTCTACTGTAAAGATGAAGCCACACTCAGGTTGGAGGAACAACACCTTATATTCCGTCTGGGTAGCCTCCAACCTGATGGCATGAACATTGACTTCTCTAACTTCCGCTAATGCCCCACCTCCCCCCTCGTACCCCATCTGTTACTTATTTTTATACACACATTCTTTCTCTCACTCTCCTTTTTCTCCCTATGTCCCTCTGAATATACCCCTTGCCCATCCTCTGGGTTCCCCCCCCGCTTGTCTTTCTTCCCAGACCTCCTGTCCCATGATCCTCTCGTATCCCTTTTGCCAATCACCCGTCCAGCTCTTGGCTCCATCCCTCCCCCTCCTGTCTTCTCCTATCATTTTGGATCTCCCCCTCCCCCTCCAACTTTCAAATCCCTTACTCACTCTTCCTTCAGTTAGTCATGACGAAGGGTCTCGGCCTGAAATGTCAACTGCACCTCTTCCTAGAGATGCTGCCTGGCCTGCTGCGTTCACCAGCAACTTTTATGTGTTTGCTTGAATTTCCAGCATCTGCAGAATTCCTGTTGTTAGCTGTACAGATTCATTCTTTTTCCCAAAGTTGGGGAATTGAGAATTAGAGGACATGCAGTATGCTTAAAGTGAGAGGGGAGAAATTTAACAGAATCTTGAGAGGCAACATTTTTAAACAATGGGTTATATCTACGTAGAATGAGCTGGCAGAGGAAGTTGCTGAGGCATGTATGATAACAAGTTTTACAATACAGATGGATTGTTATTTGGATTGGAAAGGAATAAAAGGTGTGGGCTAAATACAACCAAGTGTAACCACTTTGAATGGGTCATTTTAGTCAGCATGGACTGTTGGGCTGATGGGCTTATTTCCATGCTATGTATCCCTATCATTCTAAGAAGTGTTGTTGCACTTGCAGCAACTACTTCCTCTGGTAGTTTATTCCGTAAGTGAATGAAGAAGTTGCCCCTCAATTTCCTTTTAAACCTTTCACCTCTCACTTTAAATGTCTTCTGCGTAGCAGCTTAAGCCTGACAAGTAACTACCATTGATCGAGAAATCACTGGATGAGAAAGAGCTGTGCAACAAAACCAAGAAAGGAGTAGGCAATAGTTTCTATCATGTCCAACAGAAGGTGATGAGAGGGACTAGGATACATACAGGCTGAAACAGCCTACATTTTAAACAATCAGGAAGATTTCAGTTAAAGTCCAACAAATTTATGTGAATAGACTTCCAAAAGTCATATTGCACTGCCATTTATCATGTGCTTTAAATGTCAGACTTATTTATGTAACTCTGGCTTTGGCTAGTGGCTTAATATAGGGGGTAATAGCCCACAGCCCAGCCAAACTTAAGAAATGTCTTTTGGGTGGATGCTGCGCGATGTGTCCTGTTACAAATCAGTACCCCAAAATAACAAACAGTACACAATATATGATTAAACGATTAAGCATTATAATTTTTACTTTGACTATAGGTTTAGTGAAGAAAACGTAAAAAAAGAAAATTGGCCCATTCTTATAAAACAGTCTATTGTGCAACGTTGGAGCTCACTGATAGGCCGGTTGTCGACATTTGACCTCCTCCAATCGTCGCTGACCTTCTGACCCTCTGTCCATTTGAGTCTTCTCTTCTCCCCTCTCCCCAGCAAAAGCCCACAAAATCTCTCTTCCAGACTCACAAGAAAGAACAATGCTTTCCAAACCCATTATCTCTAGTAATAACCCAAACATTGCTGCTACAGAGAAACCATTACACTATCAATAAAACCTTACAGCATGTTGCATGTTACATTTAATTGATTTTCTTTTTTACTTTTGTGTGTGTCGTTTAGCAAATTAATGAGAATGGAAAAAAAATGTATAAGGCATTGGTAAGGCCAAATTGGAGTATTGTGTACAGTTCTGGTCACCGAATCATAGGAAAGATGTCAATAAAATTGAGAGAATACAGAGGAGGTTTACCAAAATGTTTCCTGGGTTTCATCTCCTAAGTTTCAGAGAAAGGTTGAACAAGCTAGGTCTTTAATATTTGGAGCGTAGAAGGTTGAGGGGGGACTTGATAGGGGTATTTAAAATTGTGTGGGGGATAGATATAGTTGACGTGGATAGGCTTTTTCCATTGAGAATGGTGGAGATTCAAACAAGAGAATATGAGTTGAGAGTTAAAGGGCAAAAGTTTAGGGGTAACATGAGGGGGAACTTCTTTACTCAGAGAGTAGTAGCTGTGTGGAACGAGCTTCCAGCAGGCAGGTTCGATGTTTAAAGTTAAATTGGATGGATATATGGACAGGAGAGGAATGGAGGGTTATGGGCTGAGTGCAGGTCGGTGGGACTAGATGAGAGTAAGAGTTCGGCACGGACTAGGAGGGCCGAGATGGCCTGTTTCCATGCAGTGATTGTTATATGGTTATATGGATTTGGATACTGATTCGGCTGGTTCAGTCATTCCACAAAATGGGTTGAATGGCATTTCAAAGATACCAAACTGAACCCTGCCGATACCCAACTACGAACTTATACTGGAGGAAAGGTAATTCCTCTGGGAGTGACATCTGTACAGAGAAATAGAACTAACAATCCACATTGAGCTTATGCATAGTAAAAACAGGAGAGCATCATTGTGGGTTTGTGACTGGCTGAAACAACTACAACTTGAATGCACATACATCTACTATTTGCATGCCACATTCCCTGTAATAAAGTCAACTGAGGGTTATTTAAGAAAAGTAGTGGATGATGTCACAGCCTTGTACATGGTTGATGTGCTGAGAACCCTCTTCTCAAGGACTGGTGTTGCAAAACACTTAGTGCCAATGGACTTCAGTATATCCAGTATATACTGCAACTTGGCGCGTGGCCAAGTGGTTAAGGCATTCATCTAGTGATCTAAAGGTCGCTAGCTTGAGCCTTGGCTGAGGCAGCGTGTTGTGTCCTTCAGCAAGGCCCTTAACCACACATTGCTCTGTGACGACACAGCTGCTAAGCTGTATGGGCCCTAATGCCCTTCCCTCGGACAACATCGGTGTCGTGGAGAGTGGAGACTTGCAGCATGGGCAACTGCCGGTCTTCCATACAACCTTGCCCAGGCCTGCACCCTGGAAACCTTCCAAGGCGCAAATCCATGGTCTCACGAGACTAATGGATGCCTATATATAGCAACCTGAGGCAGGACTTCAGTCCGCTTAAATATGTTCAAATGCTTAGTCACCTAATGACTTCTAATGACTGATTCTTGTAATCTCCCACCTCAAGATGCCAAATCTGCACGCCTGTAGTTAATGTTTTCTGTCTTGAATCCTTAAGTAATATAGATTTTTTTGGTTTGCAAACCACTTACCTACTACTTTTTTTTAGACTATGAGGACACTCAGTCCTCGTTTATTGTCATTTAGAAACGCATGCATTAAAAAATGATACAACATTCCTCCAGAATGATATCACAAGAAAACACAGGACAAACCAAGACTAAAACTGACAAAACCACATAATTATAACATATAGTTACAACAGTGCAAAGCAATACCGTAATTTGATAAAGAGCAGACCATGGGCACGGTTAAAAAAAGGCTCAAAGTCCCGATAGCCTCATCATCTCACGCAGGTGGCAGAAGGGAGAAACTCTCCCTGCCACGAACCTCCAAGCGCCGCAAACTTGCTGATGCAGTACCATTGGAAGCACCCGACCGCAGCCGACTCTGAGTCCGTCCGAAAACTTCAAGCCTCTGACCAGCCCCTCCGACACAGCCTCTCTGAGCACCATCCTCTGCCGAGCGCTTTGCCTGCACCCCCGCTACCGAGCAACAAGCAAAGCCAAGGACACGGGGCCTTCTCCTCTGGAGATTTTGGCCATTGTATTAAATTATTATTCACATTATAAATTTCCTGCTATGCTAAAAACTTTGGATTACTTGTAGATATAGTTAAATTATATCAATGGCATTTTGATGCCCCATTTTGTCTAACAGAAGTTGTTTATTGGAGAAAACCACTGAAAATAGAAAATGATTGAAATACTCAGCAGGCCGTATAGGAAGGTTGACATTGAGTAGTTAAAATGGATTCTTGCTCACTTTTTTTGTGTTCTTGTTTTACAGAACTTGTACTAGTCTCAGTAAATTTTGCTCTAAGCTAAAATGTTTAGATCTAGCTTCATGCACGTCTATCACAGATCTTTCATTAAAGGCTTTGAGGTAAGTTTCCATGATAAACTATTTTAATATCAAAGTTTTAATTAATCATTATGATTTTAATCCCATGTTTGTACTTGCATTTTGCATTGCCAGTCAGTAAATTAATTTGTTAGATATTCCTCTGAATTAATGAATAATACTCAGTTTAGTAATCTGATGACATTTCAGTAATAAAAGTTCTAGTGTAAGGTGAGTAAACTATTCTGAAGAGAAGCAATTTAACAGAAATTCTAAACACAAACACAAAATAATCTGCAGATGCTGTGATCAAAGCAATGCTTTCAGTATGTTGGATGAACTCAGCAGGTCGGGCAGCATCAGTTAGAAACGATGAGTCAACGTTTCGGGCCGGAACCCTTCGTCAGGACTGAAGAATGAAAGATGGGGAAGGATTTGAAGAATGCTTGTAGGGTCAGTTGATAGACCAGTAATTTGAAAGACAAAAGGGGTGGGGGAGGGGAAGCATTGACATCATAGCCCTGAAAACAATGGGTGGTAGAAGAAGGAGGCGGAACCATGAGGGAGCTGGGGGAGGGGGCAGAGTGAAATAGGGATGGAGGAAGGGAGGGGGAGGGAATTACCAGAAGTTGGAGAATTCTATGTTCATACCAAGGGGCTGGAGACTACCTAGACGGTATATGAGGTGTTGCTCCTCCAACCTGAGTTTGGCCTCATCATCAATGCCCACCACTCTCTCTGTACTAATCCCAACCTCACCATCAAACCTGCAGACAAAGGTGGTGCCGTAGTAGTCTGGCGGACGGACATCTACCTCACTGAGGCAAAACGGCAGCTCTCTGACACCTCCTCTTACTCACCACTGGAACAGGACCCCACCAAAAAAACATCAAACCATTGTCTCCTGTACCATCACTGCCCGTATCAACTCCGGAGACCTTCCATCCTCAGCCGCTATACTCATTATTCCCACACCCCGTACCGCTCGGTTTTACCTCCTCCCAAAGATACACAAGCCTAACTGTCCCGGTAGACCCATAGTTTCTGCCTGCTCCTGTCCCACCGAACTTGTATCTGCCTACCTGGACTCCATTTTGTCACCCATAGTTCAGTCCCTCCCCACTGACATCCGGGATACATCCCATGCCCTCCACCTCTTCAATAACTTCCAATTCCCCAGTCCCAACCGCTTCATTTTTACTATGGATGTCCAATCCTTATACACCTCCATTCCCCATGAAGAAGGCCTCAAAGCCCTACGCTACTTCCTGGATAATAGAATTCACCAGTTCCCCACCACCACTACCCTCCTCCGGTTGGCAGAACTGGTCTCATACTTAATAACTTCTCTTTTGGCTCTTCCCACTTTCTTCCAACTAAGGGTGTAGCTATGGGAACTCGCTTGGGACCCAGCTACGCCTGCCTCTTTGTTGGTTATGTGGAACAGTCTGTGCTTCAAACCTATTCTGGTACTGCTCCCCGACTTTTCCTTCGGTACATTGACGACTACATTGGTGCTGCTTCCTGCACCCATGCTGAGCTCGTCAATTTCATCGACTTTACTTCAAACTTCCACTCAGCCCTCAAATTCACTTCCTCTATCTCAGACACTTCTCTCCCCTTCTCGGTGCCTCAGTCTCCATCTCTACAAGCCCACTGACTCTCATAACTACCTCGACTATACCTCTTCCCACCCCGCCACATGCAAAAATGCCATTCCCTATTCCCAGTTCCTCCGTCTCCGCCGCATCTGCTCCGAGGATGAGGATTTCCGTTCCAGGACATCTCAAATGTCCTCTTTCTTTAAGGATCGTGGTTTCCCTTCTACCGTCATCAATGATGCCCTCACCCACATCTCCTCCATTTCCCACACTTCGGCCCTCACCCCATCCTCCCGCCACCACAACAGGGACAGAGTTCCCCTTGTCCTCACCTACCACCCCACCAACCTCCGGATCCAGCACATTATCCTCCACAACTTCCGCCACCTTCAACAGGACACCACCACTAAGCACATCTTTCCCTCTCCACCCCTCTCCACTTTCCACAGGGATCGGTCCCTCTGCGACTCCCTGATCCACACGTCCCTCCCCACTGACCTCCCACCTGGCACTTATCCCTGTAAGCGTAAGTGCTACACCTGTCCCTACACCTCTTCTCTTGCTAGCATTCAGGGCCCCAAACAGTCCTTCCAGGTGAGGCAACACTTCACTTGTGAGTCTGTTGGGGTCATCTATTGCATCCAGTGCTCCCGGTGCGGCCTCCTCTACATCAGTGAAACCTGTCGCAGATTGGGGGACCGGTTTGTCAAGCACCTCCACTCCGTCCGCCACAACAGGCAGGATCTCCCGGTAGCCACCCACTTCAACTCTGCTTCCCATTCCCATTCAGATATGACCGTACATGGCCTCCTCTACTGCCATGATGAGGCTAAACTCAGGTTGGAGGAGCAACACCTCATATACCGTCTAGGTAGTCTCCAGCCCCTTGGTATGAACATAGAATTCTCCAACTTACGGTAATTCCCTCACCCTCCCTTCCTCCATTCCTATTTCACTCTGCCCCCTCCCCCACCTCCCTCATGGTTCCGCCTCCTTCTTCTATTACCCATTGTTTTCAGGGCTCTGATGTCAATGCTTCCCCTCCCCCACCCCTTTTGTCTTTCAAATTACTGGTCTTTCAACTGACGCTACAAGCATTCTTCAAATCCTTCCCCATGTTTCATTCTTCAGTCCTGATGAAGGGTTCCGGCCCGAAACGTCGACTCATCGTTTCTGACTGATGCTGCCCGACCTGCTGAGTTCATCCAGCGTACTGAAAGTGTTGCTTTAACAGAAATTCTCTTCCCACAACATCATAAAAGAGTCAACAAGGAACTGAATAAGGCATTACAGATCTCATGATTGTGATCTTGTCTTGGGAATCAACATTAAAACAGTATACACATGATTGAATTTACCTTTCTTTAATCCAAATAATAAATGTGTTTGTTTTTAAAATGTCAAAAAAATGCATTACAAATTTTCATCAGATTACGTAATACCAATGGAAAGAAAATAGATTCAAAAGTAAATACAAGATGGTGGAGCAGTGGCAAGAAGGCAATGACTATGATAGGGTGGTATGTAGGGTTGGTAAAATTATACCAGGTAATAGTATAAAATGGAGAAAAAGAAATAAGATGCAGTGGGAGCTGATGTAGATTACAATAATGTAATCATTATCATCAAGTGAGCCTAGAGAGGAATGAATGGTATTTGGTCTGAAATTAAGCCTGGATACTTCTTAAGTGTATGTATCAGAGGTATAGTCACTTCCTCATCCATCCTGTGAAACCATATGAAAGAATTGATGTCCATTTAGAAAGAAATGTTAAAAGAGTTTTAAAAGTTAAAGAATCTTTGGTTTTTGATGAAATACAAAATTGAGGTAAGGTGTAAAGGGAAGGCTTAGTACTTGAACTAAAATTTACTAAATCACCTTGTATCTCCAGTTTTCCTGGACTAGAATATTTAATGTGCTGTGTCAAGAAAAAGCTGCATGACTCTAATGCAGTGTAGAAACCTAATACAAATTATTGTATAATTGTGGTCTGGTAGGTTAAATGCTTCCTGATAACTAAACAGAACCAAAACCTAACATGATAAATTTTTTAATAGTTTAATGGATATTTTCCTGGAATAATATGGGAGTTCAAGTGAGAATTCAAGTCTCGGCATTTGTAAGAATCATTTTGAAGTAATAATGAGTCTACTAAATTACCATTAAAAAAGGTTCTTCATTGTTCATTAACTCTATCTTGATTTAACTGTATTATGGCTTAACTTCTATGTGAATTAGCCATGTAAACCCTTCTGCAAAACATAGCAGGGCAAAATGAAAACAACCATCCAAAGTCCACTGAAGGAATGAGAGATGAGTAATTAATGCTGGTGACAGTGTAGTGTCAGAATTCAAAATTCTTCCATGAACTGTGTAACGCCCTTGAAAGCATCCATTTCACTAAACACTCTGGTGAGATTAACAACTCCAGTGGGCACTTCCTTGATCCTATGCATTTATTTTAATATTTCTCATTCTACCCATAATTTCAAAGTGAGAATTTCAGTTCTCTCAACTAGTCTTTAACAGTTCAGTCTGTGATTGCAAATCAGGTGAGTGCACAAGTTAAAGCACCTTACTGATGAAGGTGGGCAGCTGAGTGGCACATTCAGTGTTGTGTCCTTACCTCAGTTAGAGGTTGCAACAAGCTTTGGCAAAATAAGTGTAGAGAGGAAAAATTCCCAGCATTCTGCATGGTGCATTCCTTCAGATTTAGTCTTGTAAAGTGGCTAGTTCAAATAGCAGGAACAAGCTGGGCTATGTACTATGTATTTTTCAGAGCTTGAACAGTGGATATGCAGAGTTACAGGATTCATTAGCAAGGTCAAACAAAAATAAGGCAGTGGCAAGAGGAGTGGCAGTTGTTGGAGTGGGCAGTGGGAACACTTTTGACTTAGGTCATCAAGCTTGGGCACTATAAGTAAGCTTTTTCTTGTCCATTCTTCATCTGATAGTGTATAGTTAATGCAGTAAGAATGGGGTTGTTCTGCACTGTGTCTGGTTTGTGGGTATCCTGGGAGTCATCCAGCCTCCCAAATAACCACATCTGCAGCAGATGAACGAGCTGCACCTCGATTACCTTTGGTTCATAAGGGAAACTGAGGAGTTAATAAACAGAAGCTACAGGGAGGTAGGCACCCCTAGGTTTCAGGAAGCAGGTGAATGGGTAACATTCAGAAAAGGGAAGGGAAATTGACAGCCGGTACAGAATATCCCTCAGGTCATTCCTCCCAATAACACTGTTGTGGTGCATGACCCTACCAGGGGAAAGCCATAGCAACCAGATCTCAGGCACTGAGTCTTGTGCTGTGGTTCGGAAGGGAAGGAGGCAGAGGTACTAGGAGATTTCATAGTTATAGAAAGATAGATAGGACAGTCTGTGGATGGAATAGAGAGACCCGGGTGGTATGTTGCTGCCAGGGTCAAGGACATCTTGAATTGTGTCCACAACATTCTAAAGGGGGAGAATGAGCAGCTGAGTTTTGCTACATATTAGCACCAATGACATAGGAATGAAAAGAGAGACCTAAAAAGAGAATTTAGAGAGCTTGTTAGAGGGAAACAACCTCTGGGTTGATGTCTGTATGCTATGTACCAGTGAGGGCAAAAGTAGGGTGATTTTGCAAATGCATGTGTGGCTAAAAAACTGGTGTAGGGGGCAGGATTTCAAATTTATGAATCATTGGGATCTCTTCTGGGGAAGGTTGGCCCTGTGCAAAAGGGATGAGCTACATCAGAACAAGGAGGGGACCAATATCTTTGCGGGCAGGTTTGTAAGAGCGCTTGCGGGGGGTGGGGGGGATGTTAAACTAATTTGGTAGGGGGTGGGAACCAGAGTAATAGAGCTGATCTAGGAATGTTGGTTATGGGCAGAGGTAGTGTATAGTGAGACTGTCAGGAAAGACAAGTAGATGATAGGGCAAAATTGAGGTCAGTGATCTGGGTGGGTTGCACTGTAAAAGGGGGACAGAATTTAAAAAGGTGATGTATACAGGACTGAAATTGTTATATTTGAATACGTGCAATATATGAAGTAAGGTAAATTATCTTATAGTGCAGTTAGAAACTGGCAAGTATGACATTGTGAGTATCACAGAGACATGGCTGAAAGCCGATTATAGTTGGGAGCTTAATATCCAAGGATATGCAATCTATTGAAATGACCAGCAGGTGGGCAGAGGAGGAAGAGTGGCTGTGGTGATAAAAATAAAATCAAATCTTTACAAAGAAGTGCCTTAGGATTATAAAATGTAGAATCCTTGGGGTAGTGTTAAAAACTTCAAGGGTAAGAGATCTTGATGAGTTTTTACAGGACTCCAAACGGTAGCCAGAATGGAATCTACAAATTACAGCAGGAGATTTTTTAAAAAGCATATCAAAAAGGCAATGTTATAGTTGTCACAGAGGATTTCAATATGCTGATAGATAAGGAAAATATAGTTGTGCAGATCCCAACAAGATCTAGCCCAGATGGCTTTTTGGAGCAGGTTGTGATTGAGCCCACTAGGGGGTCAACTATTCTGGATTGTATGTTGAGTAATGAAGCAGATATGAGTAGAGAGCTTAAGGTAAAGGTATCCTTAGGAAACTGTGATCATAATATGATAGACTTCACCTAACAATTTGACAGGGAGAAGCTAAAGTCAGATGTATCAGTATTAGGCTGGAGTAAAGGGACTTACTGAGGAATGAGAGAGGAGCTGGCTTGATTGAAGCAGGAAAGTGGCTCTGGAGAGATAGTACAGAGGATAAGGAAGTGGCGGATGAACTGAGTAAGTAGTTTGCCTCTGCCTTCACAGTGCAAGACACTGGTAGTATTCCAAAAATTTAAGGTTGTCAAGGGGCAGAACAGATTGCAGTTGCTATTACTAAAGCGATAGTGCTTAGGAAACTGAAATGTCGGAAGGTGATGTTATCTGACCTAATAGACTGTACACTGTACCCCAGGCTTCTAAAAAAGGTAGCTGAAGAGATCTTTATTTTATTTTATTGAGATAAAGCTTAGAATAGGCCCTTCTGGTCCTTTGAGCCAGACCATTAAGCAATCCCCTAATTTACTCCCAGCCTTATCACAGGACAATTTACAAAGACCAATTAACTTACCAACAAGTGGGAGAAAACTGTGGCATCTGGAGGAAACACATTTGGTCATGGAGAATGCACAAACTTCCTACAGGCAGAGGAAGGAATTGAATTCAGGTTGCCTGTACTGTGAAGTTTTGTACTAACCATTATGATACCATGCCACCGGATTGTGGAATTCGTTGCCACAGGCAGCTGTGGAGGCCAGATCACTGGGTGTATTTAAGACCATTGTTAATCAGTCCTTGATTAGTCAGGGTGTGTAAACTATCAGGAGAAGGCAGGAGAATTGAGAGTGAAATCGTTTAACCATGATGAAATGACAGAGAAAACTCAATGGGGCAAATGGTGTAATTCTGCTCCCGTGCCTTATGGTCTTAACGGTTTTACTGACAAAATTCCTTCTCATTTCTGGTTAGTAACCCATTAGGAACAGTATTAAGTGACTTTCCTAGTCAAGTTGAACCTATTGGTGAGGAAAAGAATCAATATGACCCAGCATTTGGTGTGTATTATGTTAGGATGATATTCTGGGGTTATAATTAGAACAGTTGGGTTTAGTTTTCCTTGTGGTACAGCCTTGCAAAATAGTACAAATACTTATCCCACATCTATTTGCCATTGTTAAAGTCACAAAGCAAGTAATGTTTTTGGGAAGTAATTATTTTTCAGTCTTGTTAGCTTTTCTCATTTGTGATTTATTTTGGTCTTCCACTTAGAACAGTAGCCCCACTCAGTTGTGGCTCTAATAAGAGTACAAATAACATTACATTTTCCAATCCATTCTGTCAGTGCCAGTGCTTGAGTGCTCATTAACACAGATCTATCCTTGTATAGTTTGTTACCAGTGCAATTTTATTTTCCATTACTATCACATAGCTACAGTTATATTTGAAGAATTGTTTGTTTTAGTGAGGGATGTCCACTTCTGGAACAGCTGAATATATCCTGGTGTGATCAAGTGACGAAGGATGGAATTCAAGCCTTGGTGAGAGGCTGTGGTGGTCTGAAGGCTCTGTTTCTTAAAGGATGTACACAGGTCAGCACAATGATCCATCATATATGTGAGCATGTGTATGTGTCTGTCATCCAAAACTGCTGAAGTAAATTATTTAGAACAACAATAATAGATAATTGCTCTTTAGCTCTCAGGTTCCAACCTTTTCTTTGTTGGTATTGTGCTTATTTTTTACAGCAATGTGATGATTGAACTGAATAGACTTTGCAAGTAATTCAGCAATAGGTAGTGCTAGAATTACAGAAAGAAACTCTACAATAGCTTTAAAATGCTGAATTGAAAATGTTGGGTATGTCATTGCTATAATTTGGGACATAGCTAATTTATATCCTAAAAAGAATCCTATCAACATTTTGTTATTTTATAATCTTTAACAATTTTCATGATCTGACAATAGAGTCAGTCGGTCAGCGGTGATGTGAGGAGAATAATTGAGACTAATGGGACCAACCCAAAGTAGAGATTGATAATGGCAAATCACATCGGCAGAACAATCACGGACAATATGATAGCCCATATTATACGACACAGCACATAGTGATGAATAAATTGACTTAGGTTGAATGACTTACGTTTTCTTTTAATATTGTCATTTATGAAAAATGTGAACTTGTGCATTGACTTACTATTGTTATTTATTAAGCCTGCTTTCTCAGTTAGGTCAGTAGTTAAAGTATTTGCTCAGATGTTTATTAAAAGTTGAGTGAATTTTCACTTTACCAGTTTTAGTGTAAGGTGTCACCTCTAATTGAATAACTGTCGGAAGATATAAACAACTTAATAGACAGTCATGCCACCTTGGCACTAAAGTATAGTAAAGTATGATGTCCTCAAGTTAAAAAAGCCTTCTAATTTGCCTTGGAATCAAGTCAAGTTTACACTTGTTTTTTAATGTTCGTTGTTGATACACTGCTGAAGTGGCTTCATGCCACTTGCACCTCACCTTCAATAATCTGCTAGAGTGGAACTAATTTGCAGAACTAATCAAAAACTGTTTAACCCACATCGCCAGCATTCCATCCATAGCACACATCGAACTTAGTTTGGGGACTCATTGCTCATTCATTTTGCCTATGAAAAGATGGGCCTTGCACTCAACACTTGCTAGGCTGAGGACCCCTGCTGATCTTCTACATACTTATTGCCTTCCTACAATAAGGATTCGTGACAAGACTTAGAAAATATGAAACATAGATACCACAGTTGTTGGCCTGATCTCGGACGAAAATGAAACAGTCTACAGGCTTGAGGTGGATCATCTGACGGAGTGGTGTAAGGACAACGACCTGGTCCTTAACACTTCTAAAACAAAAGGGATGATCATTGACTTCAGGAGATCAAAGGACGGAGTACGCACCACACTCCATATACATGGAGAGGTAGTGGAAAGTGTGGGAAACCTAAAGTTCCTTGGGGTTATGTTGTCAAAACAGCTGACATGGACCACCAACACCTTGTTGCTTGTAAAAAAAAAGGCAGAACAAAGACTCTTCTTCCTCAGAAAGCTGAAACAAACCAAACTCCCACAAAAGCTGTTGCTTAACTTCTACAGAAGCACAGTTGGAACCATCCTGACCAACAGCGCCACAGTGTAGTATGTTAGTTGCACAGCCGCTGAGCGACAGGACCTGCATCACATGGTGAAGGCAGCCCAGCTAATTGTCAGGATGGAGCTCCCAGGACTGGACACCATCTACTCCAGCAGACTCTGGAGGAAAGCAATCAGCATAACCAGAGACTCCACACACCCCGGCCACTCCCTGTCTGACCCGCTGCCGTCCAGCAAAAGGTTCAGGACACTAAATGCCAGAACAAATAGACTGAGGAACAGCTTCTATCCCAGAGCCGTGGCCTCCATCACAGCACTCCCACAGGACAATGACTGAAACTGTGAGCACACACACACACACACAAATACTTGCACTAATGGCACTTTGTGCATTTATTGTGATATTCTGGTGCTGCTGCAACTTATTTTCTGCTACTTATCTATTTCATACTGTTTTTCTATTACTGTCTTGTTTTTATCTACCACTTTATTTAATTACCTGAGAGGAAGCCAGAGTTTCGTTGAACCTATGTATAATGACAATAAAGATCATTCAATTCAATTCAATTTGTTATATTTGGAGAGAGCCTCCTCCTCAAAATGATGAAATTCACCATAATTTTTGACCTAGCATAGCCTCGCTGGCTGAAGGAAAGATTGTTTAAAGCACAAGTAATTCTGTTTTCTTATTTTGTTTACCTCACTATACTTATTTTATTTTTATAGAGATACAGCACTGTAAAGGGCCCTTCCTGTCCAAAAAGCCTTAGACACTCAATTACACCTGTTAACCCTTGCAGAAACTGAAGTATGCAGAGGAAACCATTTGGTCGAAGGGGAGAATGTGAAACTCCTTACAGAGAGTAGTGGAATTGAACCTGGGTCGCTGGTGCTGTAAAGCATTACACTAACCACTAATAGCATCTGATAGGTAGTGCAACACTGCCTACTACACTACAATGCTGCCCCACAGTACTATTAAGGCCCTGGAATGATACCACTAATGCTGTGACTGCAGAATCTTCCAGTTTCACTGGAAACATAACTGAAGACCAATATCATCACCCCCTTTCTTGCCAACACCTTCAGCATAGAGGCGCTCCATTAAACACATTAATCTATGTTGGCCAATTTTGTCTTTGTATTTGACGTTAGAGGCATTGTATTCTGAATTTTATCTTGATGAGATTGAGGTTGCTTCATCAGTTTAGTGAAGCAAATTGTAAGACTGCCATGGGAAAACGGAGTTTAGCCAACAAGGGTGCACAGAAGCCCAGTTGTAAGTGGCAGAAGGAGTCTGTCAGCTCCAATTATCCACCGATCTGATTCATCAGGCACCTCTTGACCCATTGACTTCAAGAAGGAGGATGTTGTAGATGCATCCTGAGAGTTCCATTTCAAAAATATTGTCCTTTTTTTAAACAAAAGCCAACAAAATTACAGTTCCAGTATTAGGAATAACCATTTGTAGCAGAAATATTGGGATTGCGTCTCATTTACAGAAGGAGAACCACAACTATTGTTTCAGTGTGATGATATCTCCTCAAATTATTTTGCATGAAACCTATTATAGTGAAACAAAACTTCGGTCACTGATTCCATGCCAACAATTAAGCTAATCCTCTGCTAAATCCAGTTTTATCTCCCATTAATTGCCCCCACATTCTGCCACACTGTATGTCTTTAGGGTGTAGGAGGAAACTGGAAACTCCCAAGGGAAACTCTCATGACATAAAAACAAATTGCACGCAATAGTGACTGTCAGGACTGAGCCCAGGTCTCTGAGGCTGGGTGGCATAATCTCTGATAGTTGTGCCATTAACACTGATTATTTTTATCATTTTGAAAGTTCAAAGCTTTTGAGTAGTTTCCTAAAGAAGTGGGACGGCATAGAAAACCTACAGCACAATACAGGCCCTTCAGCCCACAAAATTATGCCAACCATGTCCCTACCTTAGAAATTACTAGGGTTACCCATAGCCCTCTATTCTTCTAAGCTCCATGTACCTATCCAAAAGTCTCTTAAAAGACTCTATTGTATCTGCCTCCACCACCGTCACTGGCAGCCCATTCCACACACTCACCACTGAGTAAAAAACTTAACCCTGACATCTCCTCTGTACCTACTCCTTAAACCTGTGACAACCATTTCAGCCCTGGGAAAAAGCTTCTCACTATCCCCACGTTCAGTGCCTCTCATCATCTTATACACCTCTATCAGGTCACCTCTCATCCTTCGTCACTCCAAGGAGTGTTACTCTATTATAGTTCCAGTGACGTGAGTTCAATGCCTGCAATTATGCATAAGGAGTTTGTACATTTTTCTGATGACTGTATGGGTTTGATCCAGGAGATCTGGTATCCTCCCACGTTCCGAAGACATAGGGCAGGCACATTAATAAGTCACGTGGTTGTAATTGGTTGGCACAATGTTGTTGGGCTAGAAGGATCAGTTACTGCACTGTATTTCTAAATAAAGTAAATAAAAATGGAATAGTGAAACAGTGTTATGTCATTGAAGGTTGGAACCAGTTGGACTGAGTTATCAGTTTTAGTTGTGTTTAATGATTTATAGTTGACTCTGGTTACCTTTTGAGTCAGTAACCTGTGAATGTAAAATAACATGTACTGTTTTTCTCGCAGCTTGAAGATGAGGCTTTGAAATGTATTGGTGTTCACTGTCCTGAGCTGGTCACCCTGAACCTACAGACTTGTTCTGTAAGTGCATCTGAAGAAAAAGCACTTTTTGCTTATTAAACACAATAAAAACAAAATGAGGCTAAAGATTGCTAAACGTCCATGGTATCCAGAAGAGCAAAACTTATTTTGCATAAGTGTAAGGATGTTAATTTGATGCTGAAGATAAAGTTACATTGTGTTAAAAAGTTCTTTTCGAAATTAAAGACAACTGTAATATTTTACCTCAAGATCTATATGCTTTTTGACCACCCTAATTATTGTTCAATTGTGGTAGACTCTTGCCATTTGAGTCAGAGAACCTTGTTATTTTCCTTCATTTTTTAAAATCTTTTTCCTTTCCTTAGTTTTAATTGTTTGGTGTCAGGCAAATTAATTGGTCACATGTTAGGTTTCTGCCGTGTAAATCACCTTTGATTTTACTTTGAAGGGATCTTGCTTTTTCCCTAAGTCCTGCAAAATATCTTTCCTCAGTGGCTTACATGATACTTTTTTTTAAAGCCTCAATTATCTCCATTTTGATAACCTCATCAAGCAGTGGATTTCAGTTCATAGTATAGACCATACAAACTCTCATCTGCTCTTTCTTTCATTAAGATCATGGATGATCATATCTTTGTGTTCTCTATACATATCTGTCATCTGAGACATAAACATGCTGAAGGCTTCCTCTTCAAATAGTCTTTCTAACAAGTCTGCAGTTTTATTCCACCAACATCATAAATCAGATATTGTTGACAATGTAATGCACACAAAAAGATTTTCATAAAGAGTCAGCACAACCCCTATAGATATATTGTAATCTATTTAGACCAATTGCACAGATATTATATACAGTAGTCTAATAATTACCCGCACTATATTGGTGACATTATTATCACCTTCCTTTGCTGCAACTTTTTTAAAAGTTGTAAATACCATGTTCTCCAATTACAGTATACTGCAACTATCTCCAATTTGTTCTCTGCAACGTTTTTCAGAAAAGAAAAATTGTCTTCTTGCTAAAGCACCAGTTACTGTTTGTCTGAATATGCAGTTTTTAGATCCATTATTAACTTTGGATGTTTCTTGTATTTTACCAAACGATGTTGGAAAAACTGACCTCTGGCACTTCCTCACAGGGGACTCAAGATGAATAATTTCAAAGCCACCTCCAGTTCATCTCAGATCTCTGAGCTCTTAATTTTCTTGGCTTGTGATGCCCATCTTATGCTTAATCTTCTCTCAGTTGTTACAAATGCGTTATAGCAGTTTACTCTGTGAGTAATCCTCCAGCTGATTGTAATTTGAATTACTAAGTTTGTCATTGTAAGAATGTCATATTTTAGTTTGTATATTTTAGTTTTGAGTTACATGAATGTGCATGATGTTTCCTTAAGAGGAAATCTTGCCTGACAAATCTGTTGGAATTCTTTGAGAGACTAACAAGCAGGATAGATGAAGAGGTAATGGATGTTGTGTACCTGGATTTTCAGAAGGTCTTTGACAAGGTGCCGCCACACATGAGTCTGCTTAACAAGATAAAAACCATGGTATTACAGGAAAGATGCTAGCATGGCTGACTGGCAGGAGGCAAGGAGTCAGAATATAGATTGGCTGCCAGTGACTACTGATGTTCCTCAAGAGTTGAGGTTGGGATTGCTTCTTTTCACATTATGTGACAGATATTTGGATGACAAAATTGTTGCTTTGTGGGTAGTTTTGCAGACAATACAAAGATAGGTGGATGAGCAGGCTGATTTAAGGAAGCAGAAAGACTACAGGAGGACTTGGACATATTGGAAGAATGAGCAAAGAAGTGGCAGAGGGAATAGTATGATCATGTACTTTTGTAGAAGGAATAAAGGAATAGACTATTTTCTAAATGGGAAGAAAATTCAAAAATCAGAGGTGGAAACGGACTTGGAAGTTCTTGTATCAGATTCACTGAAGGTTAACTTGCTGGTTGAGTTGGTGGTGAGGAAGGCAAATGCAATGTTAGCATTCATTTTGAGGGACTAGAATTTAAGATCAAGGGTGTGATGCTGGGGTTATTATCAAGCATTGGAGAGATCTTGCTTGAAGCATTGTGAGCAGATTTCAGCTCTTTTCTAAGAAAAGATGTGCTGGCATTAGAGAGGGTTCAGAGGTGGTTCATAAGAATGATTCAGAGAGTGAAAGAATTAATGTATGATGGATGTTTGATGGCTTTGGGCCTGGATGCTGGAATTTAGAAGAATGAGGGGGGCTTCTCATTGAAACTTATTGAACGTTCAAAGGCCTAGGTGGACTAGAACTGGAAAGGATGTTTTCAAAACTGTGTGTCTAGACTAGAGGGCACACCTTAAATAAAGGGATGTTCATTTCTTTTAGCTAGAAGGTGGTAAATCTCTAGAATTTATTACACAGACAGTTGTTGAGGAAAAGCCTTTTGAGTATATTTAAAGTGGAGGTTGATAGGTTCTTGATTAGTCACGGCATCAACGTTTATGGTGAGAAGACAGAGAATGGGATTGAGAAATATCCAGTTTGAAATGACAAAGCAGGCTTGATGGGCTGTTGCCTAACTCTGCTCCTATGTCTTATGGTTTTAGGTGTTATTACCACTAGGAAGATCAGAGCTCTTTATGGTTATAAAAACTTGTTTTATCCAACACATTTGCAAATAGTTGTGTGTAATACCTAACTATTTCAACATCTTCCATCCCTTAATTCTTTTCCTGACAGCCTATAACTTTAATCAATGGAAGTCATTAGTATCTAAATTCCTGGTGACTTCGTTTTAAGGATGGGGGTCTCCAGAATTTGTTTGATATTTTTAAGCAGTTCCATGCTTCTCTTCTCTTCAGCCCACTTTTTAAATCTACTACTACCCACTGTCACTGTTGTGAGCCATGTGCTGGCAGTGAGCTAGATGGAATGATTTCTTCCCCACCCCCATCCCGGGAGTCTGCTATTGTAGTAAAATGCAGTAGATGGAAAACAAAGGAAAATGACCACATCCACCTGCTGTTTTTCCTGTTGCTGGTCTAAGTGATGTTCAGGAAGCTGGTGAACAGGGCATCTGAATCATCTATGACACAGCAATTGTCACGTGACCACCTCAACTATCCCTGTAAAATTTTACTTCTGTTGTGATTTTTTTCTTTGCAGCAGATCACAGATGAGGGGCTGATAACCATCTGCAGAGGATGCCATAAACTGCAGTCACTCTGTGTCTCTGGCTGCAGTAACATCACTGATGCTATTTTGAATGCATTGGGACAGAACTGCATTCGACTTAGGTAGGCAAGAAGCAATGACCACAAATGTGTCTATGTAGCTGAGTTGTCACAGTATATTCATAAAATAGTATACTGTCTTTCATACTGTGCTTCAGTTCTTCAGCAAGTTTTCACTGGCATGTTACTGTCAACTCTATGCACTAAATGTGACTTGAATGGTGAAAACAGAGTTTAGCGAAGTGGATCTTTGTTTTTCCAGTTGAACTTAGACCATTTGATTGATCCATATTTTAAACTGCAAATTCTAAGAAAAAGTTATGTCAAGGTCTAGAAATAAACATTTGATTTGTATCTGAAAGATGGGGAAGGTATTAATTTAACTGAATCATTATGATTTAAGATAAAGGCAGTAATGAAATATACTTGCATTTATGGAGCAATTTGACAAACTATTAGAGCTAAAGCATTATTTTCTTAATTATGTTTGTTCATACTTTGTTCTGACTGCAAAATAGCCTTTGCAAAATGGTAAAATTGAACATATTTTCCTCAATGAATTTTAAAATTATTTTTCAGAATATTAGAGATTGCTAGATGTTCACAGTTAACTGATGTGGGATTTACCACATTAGCTCGGGTAAGTACACCAATAACCCGAGAATTGCCTTGTGTGCTGAAGTGGTATTTTGTAAGCCTAGAAGATAAATGTCTGTCATACGAGATCTAGACAGTCCAGCAGAATATTTCAAGTAAACTAAACCTTTTTGTTTTGAAGCACTTATATCAAAACTACTGTTGAAATCAACCAGTCTTGGGGTAAGGTATTGTGGTTGACAATTTGCACCAAACCTTTTTAAGAGAGAAATATGGAAAGTATATGAATCAATTCAGGATACTGACACTACAGCTAATCTTCACTGAGGATAGATTTTTTTTCTGAAGTTCTGTCTTGTTAACAATTATCTAATATTCAGATGTAAAATCTATGAAAGACCCTGAAATTCTAGCTAAAACAAAGCTGATAGAGAACCAAGCAGTAGCCGGGAAAATAGGACTATTTGTACACTTCCTTAGTGTGAATACATCCTGTTTTCATTTGCAGAATTGCCATGAGCTTGAGAAGATGGACCTGGAAGAGTGTGTTCAGGTAAAAATGTGTTACAATTCTTTCCTGTAGTGATGAAGATTTAAAAAAAACTCACAAGAAGCACCTAGAAGTTGGGCAGCATCTGTGTTGTGGTAAAATAAGCATAATTCATTTTTCAGATCAAAGGAAATTCAGTTATGAATATTCTGCTTACAACTGTTTTGGTGATGACCAAGTTCCAAGGTCCAATGTGAAAATGATTTTAAATCTGAGCTGAAGTTTGCTGACGTGAAAGAAAGCTGAGTGAATGAATTCTCTAGTCATTAGTGTTACTAATAGCCACCTTGTTCAGCTATGAGAACTGCTTAGAGGGACTTGGGATGTATCTTTGTTGAAGGACAGAACTTACAGGGTGAATGAGAGGAAATTTTTAATGATCTGTAGTTCATGCCTTCAAGGACAGTGAAAGCAGAAGGAATTTTGATAGGGAATTGAGTACGCACTTTTGGGAAGGAACTTGTTACATACACCTGTTAGGGTGCAATCTCCAGTTACCTTATAAGGTAACCATAGCCTTCAGCCAGGAGCAGATGTCATCAGGTGGTTCCCAACCTTCACAGCGTTTCGAGCTTTAACCACGGCACTCTGCAGTTGGTGGGCTGGCAGTGGTGGCCAAATCACTGCCCATCTGCTCCTGGCTTCCAGCTCCCCTTCTCTGGCCTACTCCAAATCCAACAAGAAGCTCGTTCTGCCTCTTCCCCCATCCTACGAGCTGCTTGTTTCTTGTAGTTACTGTAGTGGCTGTGAGGCTGGTATTGTGATGGTGAAAAGTACTGGGGGGGAGCCATCATATTCCTCATCATTGCAAATCCCTCTGCAACAGAGTTAGTCAGTTTTTCAGTGTTCGTCGTCAGCCAGGTCATACTGTCCGTGAGCTCCCCGTCAGTTGCCTCCATACGCTCCAGAATTTGTTTTTTACAGTTTTAAGTCCTCCTGTGTGAGAGCCAACAGCTGTCCGTCATCTGGCAATTTCCTTTTAAGTTTTTCTAGTTTGTAACTGGACAAACGCACCAAGTATACCGTTTCCTCTTCACTTGTTTTCTGTAGATGTGTCCTGCTCATGCCCAGTAGGAGGAGATTCGCCCAAATACCCATTTTAATGTTGATGGAGGTATTTTGAAAAGCACCTGGGGTGGACACCTATCGTTTTTACGCAAAACCGGCGTTTTCAAAATAACCTAGTCTAGTGTGAACGTAGCCTAAGAATCAGCCACGATGCAGAAGTACAGAGTGCTGTAGAAGTCTGATGGCACTGTTTCTATGTAGGATGATCCTACCAATATGCAGCCTTTCCTGTGTTACACTATCATGTCTACCCTTTCTAAAGTTCATGACCTCCCCCAAATTGCAGGGTAAGCAGCTGACAGACGGAGTGGTATTTGTGAAAATCTGTTAATACAGAATTTACATCCTCTGATTATTTTGCAGTTCAGAACAATTATTGCTATGGATACACTTGTTCTTTCTGACCAGTGGCTAATGAATCCAAAGAAGATTAGATAGCTTTTTTTGCTGCAAGGTTAAGCATATTTTTTCAAGAGTATTATGTTCATTTTCCAGAGATAATCCCATTTGTTTATGGGATCAGTACTATTACACTTTGAAAAGAAAAATGTGTGTCATTTTGTAGCTCCCTGGCCACCCTCAGGGTCGCTCGGCTCACTGTCATCTAGGGAAACAGCCCTCAGCCCCGACAAACTGGGTAACTAGTTTGTGTGGATGCAGTGTGATGTACCCCACCCCGCCCAAATAACAGACAATATACCAGATATGATTAAATGATTTACAGTTTATAGATATTACTGGAACTATATAATTAGTAGAGAATAAAATATAAAAGGAAAATAAAAGGCGCCACACTTATCAAAGTTCAATCTCTTCGTGCACAAACAGTTGGAGCTCAGGACCCTCCTTCTTCACTGTGCGATCCCCTCAAACCACCTTGATTGGCTGCCTGGGACCAACAAGGGTGGTCGACCAGATGTTCCACACAAGTCCTCGCCGAACACCCCGCTCGGGGTCCGACCCCGTTAGCGGACTCATAGCACCTGGTCCATTCTCTGTCTCTCTCTCCTGCCTTCTCCCTCAAAAAAACCCCATGCATACAATATCTTCAGACACACCAAAAGTATAACAACTATCACAATTGGTTCATTCATCCTCATAATACAAAACAAACTGCTAGCGGGAAGGACTTTCTCAGCGTTTAACATAACAAAGAAGCATTCCCAAGTATAAATAACAAAGAAGCCATTTTAATTAGCCTACACAGTAACATAAGAGACGAAACCCCCTTACACTCTCCCCCCACCAAATAAAGTCATGCCCTCATGACTTCTAAATAACTCGCCAACCAGTCCTGCAGACACACAACACACACATACACAGTTACACAAGTGACAGTGCTCCCCAAACAGTGGACCTTACGCCCATCCCACGGGCACTACATAGGCCAACCTATCTGAGAGCTTCCTAATCCTCCGAGATCTCCGTACCCCCTCACCTAAACTCAAAAGGCTCAGACACTACTAGGGATACCTCGGGCCTGCTTGCCAACTCCTCTCTCACTCAGGCCACCATTACAGCTTGGAGCCCACTGTTCCATGTCTGGGGCCCCGCTTCTTTTCCTTCCTGATCCTGCCGTAACTCAGACTGCCCACAGCTAGCCCTCCCCACTACACCTGACTCAGTGGGAGAAGGGCCAAAGGTCTCTTCCTCAATCACGGGGAAGTTAGCGAAAGGCAGCATGTACCACAGGTGCAGCACATCATCCTTCAAATCCGTATTCTTCCTCATTCCCTCAATCAGTAGCTGCTGTTGAGTTTCTCCAAACTGAATCATTTAGCCGGGGCTACCCCTTCAGCCTCCTGCAGTCAGCTTTTTCGGGGACTCCTTCAACTCTCGCCACAGCCTCAGCAGTTCTGACTCAGGGTTCTTGGCCATCTCAGTCTAGGATGCAGTTACCCCACCAGCTTCTCCCACCCTGACCTGAGAAGCAGCAGTTAAAGGGTGTTCAGTCTCCAGTTTTTTCTTCCTGATGACGTCTTCCAGGTCAATCTTCAGTTTTTCCACTTCATTTAAACTCGCGATAGTCATCTTCAGGTTCTTTTCAAGCGTCCGCCTCCCTTTTCCGAGATCTGTCCTCCATTGCTTCACCTCCTCTGGAGTGTAGTCAAACTCCCTTCCCTGGGCTCTCGATTTTCTGTTGGCCTTAGTCAGAACACTTGCTTAATCTTTCCCAACTTGCAAGTCTTCCAATCTTTTCTGGATCGACATCTTGAGTTTCTGCTGATCCCTTCGAAGGTGGGTCATTGTTTCTTCTCGCTGGATTAATTCATCAGTACATAACCACAGTGTTGGCTCAGAATTCTGTTGCTCCTTCTCCACGTTGATGAGCGTGAATTCCAAGTCTGCAATGGTTGTCCCACAAGTGCGGCACTCAGTCTCTGGCAGGCATTTCTGAGCACTCAGTTCAGCGGTGCAAATCCCCTCTCTCCCCTGTGTCTCATTCAGATTGACGACCGGGGTTTTCATCCCCAGGTCCACCACCCTCTATTCCAACACCAGGAAGTTCAACTGGTATGTCGGGTCAATTTTCTCACATTGCACCAAACTCCTCCAGCCAAAAACTCCTCCACATTTGACACTTGGCTTCTGTCGCCCGGGCTCAGCCACTGGCCTCGCTTCATAGTGCCCCCCAGGCGAATCCAAGCTCTAGGCGGTCATCCACATACGCCAAAACTCCACACACCTTCACTTCCCCCATGGTCTTCCTCATGTCCCGCGGGAAGGATGCAGGGGCTCTGGATATGCCCTCGGGCATCTTTTCGGATCAGAAGAATCCTAGGGAACTAATAACGGCCATCTTTGGCTCGACAGCCGCACTCCTCGGGATCTGGCAACATCCACTCCTCAGATCCAGCACATTAAACCACGTCGCATAATCCACACACACGCCGCCTTCATCTTCCACGCCGCCAGGGTCCAGTTGCCGCGACCTCTCTCTCACTGAGGTGTCTTCGGCGGTCAACTCCCCTCCCTCGTGGTGGTTCGGAACACCTACTGAGAGGGTCTCACCCTCAGCTACTTCCCCCAGGCTGTACCACCGCTGGGTCTCGTTTAAATTCGGTACTGGCTCAAGGCTGCTACACACGTCCTCAGAAGCAACTCGACACGCTGGGTGCCCAGACAACGCCCCCATGAACTCCAGGGTCATTAACCAATCATCGTCTTCTGGATAACTACTGCCACTAGTACCCAAAGTCTCCGGTGCCCTTGCGGTTGTCAAGGATAAATGCTTCAGACACCGGTTGTAAAACGAACTGTACAACAAGTTGACCTGCGCCCCAGGGTCAAGGATGGCTTTAGCATCGCTTCCCTCTATCCATAGCAACACCCTGGGGCGTGGCCCCTCTAAGCCTTCAGGAATAGGGTCTTTTCCTTGCGGAAGTTCATCGGTACATTGCTGGGAACGTGCTTCCCCAGAGACCCCAAGCCGTTTCCCCACTGGGCCTCCACTAAGTTTCCCGACACCTCTCTGATCAGCTGTACAACTGATCCCCTGAAATGATCCCCCTGGCATTGCAAGCAATTTTGCCGCCCTCCTAGCCAGAGAGGACACACTGAAAACTTTCCCCCCTCTTTCCAATAACTGACAGCTGTCACTACGGTGTAAGTGAACCTGACAGCTCTAACACCGTCACCAGCCCGCCTACTCAAACTTTCAACCAATCCCTGTCGCTCTTCCTCAACCAAGCACTACCACTCATCTAACAACTGAGAGATCCACTCCGCCCATGTCTTGCATGTCTCTGTCCCTCTTGGGGTGGACACTACCCCAAACGCCAGGCGGAGCCTGCCAGAGCTAGAACATTTATTCGCCCACACTACCTCCAAATCAGACCACTCTTTCCTCTCTCCCAACAGTGTGGACAGCCCCAAGTTCCACCTCCAACTCATCAATGCTAGTCTGAACTCGAACAAAGACCTCACCCACCATGCATACAGCAATAACCAGCAAATAACCCACAGAGACACACATTACTGATTTAAACAGGCCCACCACACAGCATACCAGTAGATCCAGTTCCGGATGAAAGCCCACAATGTAGCCCCCCGGCCAACCTCAGGGTCGCTCGGCTCGCTGTCATCTAGGGAAACAGCCCTCGGCCCGGCCAAACTGGGGAATCAGTTTGTGTGGATGCTGTGTGATGTACCCCATCCTGCCCAAATAACAGACAATATACCAGATATGATTAAATGATTTACAGTTTATAGATATTTATAGAACTATATAATTAATAGAGAATAAAATATAAAAGGAAAATAAAAGCCGCCACACTTATCAAAGTTCAATCTCTTCCTGCACAAACAGTTGGAGCTCAGGACCCTCCTTCTTCACCCTGCGACCCCTCGGACCGCCTCGACCGGCCACCTGGGACCAACAACGGTGGTCGACCAGACACTCCACATGAGTCCGTCTCCATCTCCCTTCCTTGCCGAACGCCCCGCTCGGGGTCCGACCCCGTTAGCGGACTCACAGCACCTGGTCCACTCTGTCTCTCTCTCCCGCCTTCTCCCTCAAAAGAACCCCGCGCAAACAATATCTTCAGACACACCAAAAGCATAACAACTATCGCAATTGGTTCATTCCTCCTCATAATACAAAAGAAACTGCTAGCAGGAAGGACTTTCTCAGCCTACACAGTAACATAAGAGACAAAATCCCCTTACAATTTTGTAGAATGATACTCTATTACTGAAACAAGAACCATGGAAAGATAGTCTATTTAGTTCAAAGAGACTTTTTCGATGCAAAAATAGCTAACTAGAGAATCAGTGCAAAAATGCTTAAGTAAAAAACTGTAGAATGATGTGATACTCTGTTTATAGACCGTAATTCTTTCAAGTTTAATGTCTTAGGATTACATAAATGGGCATGGGGTATAAATACCGTGAAAATTAGCCTTTGCGGCAGCAAATAACCTAATTCTTAGGTCATAAAGCCTTTGTACATTACAAACATAATTGCAAAAATTACATAAACTGAAATTAACCCAAATTATACTTAAGCTACACAATAGAATAAACAAAATTAAACATAACAATATTAGTACGAATTGAGGGCAAGTCCAAGATAGTGTTCTCCATGTTAGTTCAAAAATCGAGTTGCAGAAGTAGCTGTTGAACCTACCTGTCTGAAGGCAGAAATGAAAATAGGGTATAATTGGGGATCCTTGATAATGGATGTCACCTGAGATTTCGCTTCTTTTATCCTTGATATTGGTGAGAGCTGTACCCATGATACACTTGTGTGATAAAGCTATTAAATGAAGTTACAGCTTGTCATATATTCCTTACAATAATCAGTCTTATTTCTTCAGTCTTTCTCTTGCTGAAGATGGTGAGTCTTGCCTCATTTTCATTTGGGTTCCTGTTTTTGATCTGTGACTCAGATTATTCTGTTTTTTTTTTGGGAGCCTGATTTATCATCTATTTGAGGCATTAAGGCTAAACTACGGTTAAGTTTGGTTCCAGTAATTGGAAATAGAGACCTCTGCAGGTAGGGTCATGGAGAAGTACAACACAGAAACAGGACCTTTGGCCCATCTTGTCCATGCCTAAACCATTTAAACAGCCTCTCCCATCAACCGCACCAGGACCATAGCCTTTCATATCCCTACTATCCATGTACCAATCCAAACTTTTCTTAAAACGTTGAAATCAAGCTTGCCTGCACCACTTGTGCTGGCAGCTCATTCTACACTCTCACAACTCTCTGAGTGAGGAAGTTTCCCTTCATGTTCCCCATAAACTTTACCCTTCACCCTTAACCCATGTCCTCAGGTTGTAGTCCCACCTAACCTCAGTGGAAAAAACTTGTTTGCATTTACCCTGTCTACATAATTCCGTACACTTCTAGCAAATCTCCTCAGTCTTCTACATTCCAAAGAATATAGTCCTAACATATTCAATCTTTACTTATAATTTGTCTTCTGATCTTGGCGACATCCTTGTAAATTTTCAAATTTCTTTCAATCTTTCTTGTAGCTAGGTGACCAGAGCTGCACACAATATTCAAATTAGGCTGTATAATCATTTTTAGGTAAGGTTTAAACATTTTTCTATCATGACTTTGAGACATGAAATACATATGTGTAATCAGGTTATAGTACCCAAATTATTGCAGAAAACAGCTTAAACTTTGTACCTGGCAACTAACTAATGGAATCACTAATGTCTGAAAGCAGATGCAGTAAACCTTGGTAAATCCATGTGCAGTCATTTTTTTTTTTGTTTTCTGTCTGATAGATCACAGACAATACTTTAATTCAGCTTTCTATTTACTGTCCACGGATCCAAGTGTTGGTGAGTAGATACAGAGCAAGTATTCACTATGGCAAGTCTGGGGATGGTTGTGTTTGTGGCTGCTAATGTCTAAAAGAGTTCAATAGCCCTTATAATTCTTGCATCACAGATAGCTTTGTGTCAGTTTTGAAACTTTTCAGTTGAATCCAGGCTTGGTAATATTTAGGAAGATGATGAGTTCTGGATGTCTACTACTCATGAAAACATTTCTGATATTTTAATTTATTTCTAATTTTATGCTTCGCATTCTTGTTCTAGGTTCCCTATGGTAAGAAATAGTTACCGATTACTATACAGCTTTTTTAATCATCAGAAGTGTATTGGTGTTGATCAGCAAATATATGAATTCTGACGTCTGCTATCACATACACTCTGTCCAAATGAGTTGGATTCGTAGGGTCTTGAAGTCACTTGGTTTCAAAGCACTCTGAAGGCTTTGATAATTATAAAAAATTGACATAACTTTGCCATGTGTTAGCTGTGTTTTATTCCTTCATCTTTTTTCTTTTCCTATGTTTATGTCCTCCTCCCCCGATAGCTGGTTCGCCATATAGCTGTTCAGGAGACAATAATGAAAAGCTTCTAGCTACTCATCAAGGCAAGACCACAGTACCTGCGGACATACTGGCATGCAGATCTAACCTCTGAACTTCCTTTGATGTTTCAAGCTGGCTAGTATTCAGAAGAATTATTAAGTCAGTTGTTAGTGTCCAGCTTAGATCAAACGTACTATCAGTGGAAACATCACCTCCAATTCTTTCTCAAAGTCTATGGTTAAATGGAGAGAAAATTGCAATTGCTGAGTGTTCTATGATCTAAAAAAAGTTACTTTTGCCATCCCTCTAATTTTGCTATATTTGTTAGTCAAATGCACAATTTGCTGCCATTCTTGTGAATTGTCTTTCTAATTATATGCCTGTCTGAGGTGGTTTCTACTGTAATAGCCCCTGATTTTCTATGCTACTGAGCTTTAGGATATGCTATGTGCTTAATGTGCTTTTTCTCCTATCCCAAGGACAACTACCGGAAGGCAAAGTAGTATGAAATATTTGGAGAGTATTTTAAACAGCCTTTGCAGGAAACTTCCATTTGGTAGAAAAACAAATCCCCAAGTTTAATAAAAAAAATCTTTTTCAACAAATCCAAATACTAAATATTTGATCCTTACCTTGCCATGCTCTGCTTATCCCATCATTTTCTGCCTTTCTGTCTCTCTGTCTATCCACTATTCCCCAGTTCTTCACAGCTTCTGTGACCAAGCTTACTTCCGGTCCATTGACTAATTTAATTTGATGTTGAAAACATTGAATGTAAGTTATTGTTTACAGTGCAATTCTCCCCTCTGCAGAGTTTGTCTCACTGTGAATTGATCACTGATGATGGTATCCGCCACCTTGGGAATGGGGCCTGTGCTCATGACCGATTGGAAGTGATTGAGTTGGACAACTGCCCACTGATCACAGATGCCTCACTTGAATACCTAAAGAACTGTCACAGTCTGGAAAGGATAGAGCTGTATGACTGTCAACAGATAACACGTGCTGGGATCAAGAGACTCCGAGTGAGTGCGCTCTACTCTTTAAGGCATTTAACTTGTACTAATTCCTATATTACATTCTGGGTGCTGTCCATTTTTACAGTCCTGAACCAATCTACAATTGTTACTTAAACTGCAGTTGTTGTAGCTCCAGATTATATTAAATTAATTGATTTTTTTTTCTTTTCTGTGCACTGCAAATACCTGTGTGGTTGTGAGCCATGTAAATGAAAGGGATAGGTCAAAATGGTGAGAGATGTGTTTAGAAGAATGTGAGAGGATCTCATTGAATCTATTGATTACTGAAATGACTAGATAGACTAGACTTGGAAAGGATGTTTCTTATATCGGGTGGTTCTTGGACCAGAAGAATACGGGACCATTCTCCTCATCTTTTAGAACAGCCATGATAAAATGGTGGAGAAGACTCAGTGAGCCGAATGAGCAAATTGTGCTCCTGTGGCTTGCAGTGTTATTACATGTCATTTGATTAGAAGTAAAGGTATTTTCACAGC
Source organism: Mobula hypostoma (assembly GCF_963921235.1). Taxonomy (NCBI): domain Eukaryota; kingdom Metazoa; phylum Chordata; class Chondrichthyes; order Myliobatiformes; family Myliobatidae; genus Mobula; species Mobula hypostoma. Next base: position 51,746 of record NW_026948174.1, on the reverse strand, counting down.
AAGGCATTTGATAAAGTACCCATGCAAGGCTTATTGAAAAAGTAAGAAGGCATGGGATTCAAGGGGACATTGCTTTGTGGATCCAGAATTGGCTTGCTCACAGAAGACAAAAAATGATTGTAGACAGGTCATATTCTGCACGGAGGTCAGGGACTGATGGTGTGCCTCAGAGATCTGTTCTGGGACCCTTTCTCTTCGAGATTTTTATAAATGACCTGGATAAGGAAGTGGAGGGATGGAGGGAAGTAAATTTGCTGATGACACAAAGGTTGGAGGTGTTGTGGATAGCGTGGAGGGCTGTCAGAGGTTACAGCGGGACATTGATAGGATGCAAAACTGGGCTGAGAAGTGGCAGATGGAGTTCAACCCAGATAAGTGTGAGGTGGTTCATTTTGGTAGGTCAAATATGAGGCAGAATATAGTATGAATGGTAAGACTCTTGTCGGTGTGAAGGATCAGAGGGATCTTGGGGTCTGAGTCCATAGGACACTCAAAGCTGCTGCGCAGGCTGACTCTGTGATTAAGAAGGCATACGGTGCATTAGCCTTTATCAATCGTGGGACTGAGTTTCGAAGTCGAGAGGTAATGTTGCAGCTATATAGGACCCTGGCCAGACCCCACTTGGAGTACTGTACTCAGTTCTGGTCACCTCACTACAGGAAGGATGTGGAAACTATAGAAAGAGTGCAGAGGAGAATTATAAGGATGTTGCCTGGATTGGGGAGCTTGCCTTATCTGAATAGGTTGAATGAAATTGGGCTTTTCTCCTTGGAGTGACTGAGGATGAGAAGTGACCTGATCAAGGTGTTTAAGATGATAAGAAGCATTGATCATGTAGATAGTCAGAGGCTTTTTCCCAGGCCTGAAATGGCTAACTTGAGAGGACGCATTTAAAGGTGCTTGGAGTAGGTACGGAGGAGATGTCAGGTAAGTTTTTTACGCAGAGGATGGTAAGTGCATGGAATGGGCTGCTGGCAACGGTGTTGGAGGTAGATACAACATAGTCTTTTAAGAGACTGCTTACAGGTGTATGGAGCTTAGAAAAACAGGGCTATGGGTAACCCTAGGTTTTTTCTAAAGTAAGTACATGTTCGGCACAGCATTGTGGGCCGAAGGGCCTGTATTGTGCTGTAGGTTTTCAATGTTCTGTGCTTCTAAATAGAAGTAAACATTGCCTATTAATGCCGGATGGTGCACTAATCTTCAGCAAGGCAAGGAAGAGGGTATTAGACTGTATATTAATTAAATGGAGTTGTTAAAATACATTAGGACCGATAAGTCCCCAGGGTGTGAAGGAATATTCCCCAGGCTGCTCCATGAGGCGAGGGAAGAGATTGCTGAGCCTCTGGCTAGGATCTTTATGTCCTTGTCGTCCACTGGAATGGTACCGAAGGATTGGAGGGAGGCGAATGTTGTCCCCTTGTTCAAAAAAGGTAGTAGGGATAGTCCGGGTAACTATAGACCAGTGAGCCTTACGTCTGTGGTGGGAAAGCTGTTGGAAAAGATTCTTAGAGATAGGATCTATGGGTATTTAGAGAATCATGGTCTGATCAGGGACAGTCATCATGGCTTTCTGAAGGGCAGATCGTGTCTTACAAGCCTGATAGAGTTCTTTGAGGAGGTGACTAGGCATATAGATGAGGGTAGTGCAGTGGATGTGATCTATATGGACTTTAGTAAGGCATTTGACAAGGTTCCACACGGTAGGCTTATTCAGAAAGTCAGAAGGCATGGGATCCAGGGAAGTTTGACCAGGTGGATTCAGAATTTGCTTGCCTGCAGAAGGCAGAGGGTTGTGGTGGAGGGAGTACATTCAGATTGGAGGATTGTGACTAGTGGTGTCCCACAAGGATCTGTTCTGGGACCTCTACTTTTCATGATTTTTATTAATGACCTGGATGTTGGGGTAGAAGGGTGTGTTGGCAAGTTTACAGTCGACACAAAGGTTAGTGGTGTTGTAGATAGTGTAGAGGATTGTCAAAGATTGCAGAGAGACATCGATAGGATGCAGAAGTGGGCTGAGAAGTGGCAGATGGAGTTCAACCCGGAGAAGTGTGAGATGGTACACTTTGCAAGGACAAACTCCAAGGCAGAGTACAAAGTAAATGGCAGGATACTTGGTAGTGTGGCGGAACAGAGGGATCTGGGGGTACATGTCCACAGATCCCTGAAAGTTGCCTCACAGGTAGATAGGGTAGTTAAGAAAGCTTCTGGGGTGTTAGCTTTCATAAGTCGAGGGATAGAGTTTAAGAGTTGCGATGTAATGTGCAGCTCTATAAAACTCTGGTTAGGCCATACTTGGAGTTTTTATTCAGAGAGTGGTTGGTGCGTGGAATGCACTGCCTGAGTCAGTGGTGGAGGCAGATACATTAGTAAAGTTTAAGAGACTACTGGACAGGTATGTGGAGGAATTTATGTTGGGGGCTTATATGGGAGGCAGGGTTGGAGGGTTGGCACAATATTGTGGGCCGAAGGTCCTGTACTGTGCTGTACTATTCTATGTTCTGTGTTGTACGTTAAAAGCTTGCATTTATGTAGGGCATTTAGCAATGCAAATTGTCGTATTGTAATTAGTTTACTATTGTCACGTATGCTGAGACACAGTGAAAACATTGTCTTGCATTCTGTTCATACAGATCAAATCATTACACAGTGCATTGAAGTAGAATAAGGGAAAACAATAAGAATGCATAAAAAAGTGTAAGTTACAGAGAAAGTACAGTGTCATTTAATGATAAACCACAAGATCATAAGAAGTTGGACTATGAGATCAAGAGTCCAACTTTTTGTCCTAGAGAATTGTCTAGTGGTCTTATAACAGCAAGGTAGAAACACTCTCTAGAACGTATCGGTAACACCTTTGAAACTGAGTTTTAAGGGAATCAGGACTGGTTAGAATGGAGTGTAAGGAATTTCTTAAAGGGGATATAGAATTACAAAATCAAGAATAATTGCTGCAGTAGTTCATTCAGTCGATTGAGATTGCTTTACCATTGAATAGTATTGTGCTGTTCCTTGAACTCATTATCATATTTCTATGCTCACCCTGTACCCCTATATCTATTTTGTGCCTAGAGCTCTATCACAATCTTAAATATATATTTAGGCCCTATGACTCAGGCTGAATGGTAGAGAGTTCCAGTCACCACCCTCTTGAGTGAAGGAAATTTGTTTCAGTTAAGTCTTGAAAAGATACCTTGTATCCTGAGACTATTTTCTCTGCCTCATGTACCAGAAGAATTCCTGCATTCAGCCTGTTAGAACTCTTCTCACTTTTCTCAACTTTATTGAAATCAGCCCTGCTTGACCCATCTTTTCCTCCTCTGATTTAGATTCAGATTTAGAGATATAACACAATAGCGGGCCCTTACAGTTCAATGACTCTGCATTCCCCAGTTGCACCCATGTGACCAATTACCTTACTAACTTGTATGCCCTTGGAATATGGGAGAAAACTGGAGCACCCAAGGAAAACCACGTGGTCACAGGGGAAACATATGAACTCCTTACAGAGGGTAGCAGGATTGAACCTGGGTTGCTGATGCTATAAGAGAGTTATGCTAGCTGTTACATTACTGCCACCCCTTACAGCAGAATAAGGCATACAAACATGTGATATTAGAAACAGTAAAGTCGATAATACTGCCATTCCCTGGATTAGTCTGGTGAATCTTTACTGTACTCACTGTATGGCAAGCCTTCCTTGTTTGAAGACCAAAACAGCACACAATGCTTCGGATGTAATCTCATGACAGCTTTGTATAAGTATGGTAAGATATTCTTGCTCCCATATTGGAAGTTTCTTGTATAGTAAGCTGACCTAGGTGGGCAGGTGTATGTAGTTGAATTCAGGCCTTAGAATTCTTAATTAACAGAAAGGAGAAAGAATAATGGTGTGATTGGACCAAAGTGCTAAGGAAATCCACAAGAGTTAGAGAGGGTGAGTTAAGGTAAGTGATTTACTTACCTACAGGGAAGATAGGAGAAAGGTAGGTAAGAGTTGTTGTGATTGGAGATTTTAATTTCCCAAATATCGATTGGTATCTCCCTACAGCAAGGGGTTTAGATGGGGTGGAATTTGTTAGGTGTGTTCTGGAAGGTTACTTGTCACAATATGTAGATAAGCCTACAAGAGGAGAGACTGTACTTGATTTGGTATTGGGAAATTAACCTGGTCAGATGTCAGATCTCTCACTGGGAGAGCATATTGGAGATAGTGATCATAATTCTATCTCCTTTCCAGTAGCATCGTAGAGAGATAGGAACAGACAAGTTAGAAAAGTGCTTAATTGGAGTAAGGGGAATTATGAGGCTATCAGGATGGAACTTGGAAGCTTAAATTGGGAGCAGATGTTCTCAGGGAAAGGTACAGAAGAAATGTGGCAAATATTCGGGGATATTTGTGTGGGGTTCTGCATAGGTATATTCCAATGAGACAGGAAAGTTATGGTAGGGTACAGGAACCGTGGTGTACAAAGGCTGTAATAAGTCTAGTCAAGAAGAAGAGAAAAGCTTACAAAAGGTTCAGAGAGCTAGGTAATGTTAGAGATCTAGAAGATTCTAAGGCCAACAGGAAGGAGCAAAGAAGAAAATTAGGAGAACCAAAAGGGGCCATGAGAAGGCCTTGGCGGGCAGGATTAAGAAAACCCCAAGGCATTCTACAAGTACGTGAAGAGCAAGAGGATAAAGACTTGACAGAATAGGGCCTATCAAGTGGGAAACTGTGTATGGAACTGGAGGAAATAGTAGAGGTACGTAATGAATACTTTACTTCAGTATTCACTATAAAAAATGATCTTGGTGATTGTAGTGATGACTTGCAGCAGACTGAAAAGCTTGAGTATGTAGATATTAAGAAAGGGGATGTGCTGGAGCTTTTGGAAAGCGTCAAGTTAGATAAATCACCAGGACCAGATGAGATGTACCCCAGGCTACTATGGGAGTTGAGGGAGGAGATTCCTGAGCCTCTGGCAATGATCTTTGAATCATCAATGGGGATGGGAGAGGTTCCGGAGGATTGGAGGGTTGCAGATGTTGTTCCCTTATTCAAGAAAGGGAGTAGAGATAGCCCAGGAGATTAACAGATCAATGAGTCTTACTTCAGTGGTTGGTAAGTTGATGGAGAAGATCCTGAGGGGCAGGATTTATGAACATTTGGAGAGGTATAAAATGATTAAGAATAGCCAGCATGGCTTTGTCAAGGGCAGGTCGTGCCTTACCCCCCTGATTGAATTTTTTGAGGATGTGACTAAACACATTGGTGAAGGCAGAGCAGTAGATGTAGCGTATATGGATTTCAGCAAGGTATTTGTTAAGGTACCCCAAGCAAGGCTTATTGAGAAAGTAAAGAGGCATTGGATCCAAGGGGACATTGCTTTGTGGAACCAGAAATGACTTGCCCACAGAAGGCAAAGAGTTGTTGTAGACAGGTCATATTCTGCATGGAGGTCGGTCACCAGTGGTGTGCCTCAGAGATCTGTTCTGGGATCCTTACTCTTCGTGATTTTTATAAATGACCTGGATGAGGAAGTGGAGGGATGGGTTAGTCAGTTGCTGATGACACAAAGGTTGGAAGTGTTGTGGATAGTGTGGAGGGTTGTCAGAGGTTACAGCGGGACATTGATAGGGCTGAGAAGTGGAAGATTGAGTTCAACCCAGATAAGTGTGAAGTGGTTCATTTTGGTAGGTCAAATATGGTGGCAGAATATAGTATTAATGGAAAGACTCTTGGCAGTGTGGAGGATCAGAGGGATCTTGTGGTCCAAGTTCATAGGACACTCAAAACAGCTGTGCAGGTTGACTCTGTGGTTAAGAAGGCTTTCATCAATCGTGGAATTGAATTTAGGAGTCAAGAGGTAATATTGCAGCTATATAGGACCCTGGTCAGACCCCACTTGGAGTATTGTGCTCAGTTCTGGTCACCTCACTACGGGAAGAATGTGGAAACCATAGAAAGGGTGCAGAGGAGACTTACAAGGATGTTGCCTGGATTGGGGAGCATGCCTTATGAGAATAAGTTGAGTGAACTCAGCCTATTCTCCTTGGAGCGACAGAGGATGAGAGGTGACCTGATAGAGGTATATAAGATGATGAGAGGTATTGATCGTGTGGATAGTCAGAGGCTTTTTCCCAGGGCTGAAATGGTTGCCACAAGAGGACACAGGTTTAAAGTACTGGGGAGTAGGTACAGAGGAAATGCCAGGGCTACGTTTTTTACTCAGAGAGTGGTGGGTGCGTGGAATGGGCTGCCGGCAACAGTGGTGGAGGTGGATACAATAAGGTCTTTTAAGAGGCTTTTGGATAGGTATATGGAGCTTAGAAAAATAGAGGGCTATGGGCAACCCGAGGTGATTTTTGAGGTAGGGACAATTTCAGCACAGCCTTGTGTGGCGAAGGGCCTGTATTGTGTTGTAGGTTTTCTATGTTTCTATACCAATGTGCATGAAAGAATCTAGAGAAAAATTACATGGACGTTGCTCGGTCTTACAGACCTGTGTTCCAGGAAAAGGTTGAATAGGTCACGGCTTTATTCTCTGAGGTGAATAAAAATGAGTAGAGATCTCCATTAAGGATAAACAGAGAGTGGGAGGTGGACAGTTTTTAAATGCATCTATTTTAATGCTAGGAGCATCGTAAGAAAGGTGGATGAGCTTAGACTATGGATTGATACCTGGAAGTATGATGTTGTAGCTATTAGTGAAATGTGGTTGCAGGAGGGGTGTGATTGGCAACTAAATATCCCAGGATTTCATTGCTTCTGGTGTGATAGAATAGGAAGGGCAAGAGGGAGAGTTGTTGCATTGCTTGTCAGAGAAAATATAACAGTGGTGCTCTGACAGGATAGATTAGTGGACTCGTCTAGGGAGGCTATTTGGGTGGAACTGAGGAATAGGAAAGGTGTTGTTACGCCTATAGGGGTGTATTATAGACCACCTAATGGGGACCGAGAACTGGAGGAGCAAATTTGTAAGGGGATAGCAGATATTTGTAGTAAGCTCAAGATTGTGATTGTGGGAGATTTTAATTTTCCACACATAGACTGGGAAGCCCATACTGTAAAAGGGCTGGATGGTTTGGAGTTTGTAAAGTGTGTGCAGGATAGTTTTTTGCAGCAATACATAGGGGTACCAACTAGAGAAGGGGCAGTGTTGGATCTCCTGTTAGGCAATGAGATAGGTCAGGTGACAGAGGTATGTGTTGGGGAGCACTTCGGGTCCAGTGATTACAATGCTATTCGTTTTAGTGTAATTATGGAGAAAGATAGGTCTGTACCCAGGGATGAGATTTTTGATTGGAGAAAGGCTAACTTTGAGGAGATGCGAAAGGATTTAGAAGGAGTGGATTGGGACAATTTGTTTTATGGGAAGAATGTAATAGAGAAATGGAGGTTCTTTAAAGGTGAAATTTTGAGGGTACAGGATCTTTATGTTCCTGTTAGGTTGAAAGGAAAGGTTAAAAGTTTGAGAGAGCTGTAGTTTTCAAGGGATATTGGAAACTTGGTTCGGAAAAAGAGAGGGGTCTTCAATAAATATAGGCAGCTTGGAGTTAATGAGGTGCTCAAGGAATATAAAGAATGTAAAAAGAATCTTAAGAAAGCAATTAGAAAAGCTAAAAGAAGATACGAGGCTGCTTTGGCAAGTAAAGTGAAAATAAATCCAAAAGGTTTCTATAGTTATGTTAATAACAAAAAGATAGTGAGGGATAAAACTGGTCCCTTAGAGAATCAGAGTGGACAGCTATGTGTGGAGACAAAAGAGATGGGGGAGATTTTGAACAATTTCTTTTCTTCAGTATTCCCTAAGGAGAAGGATATTGAATTGTGTAAGATAAGGGAAACAAGAAGGGTAGTTATGGAAAGTATGACGATTAAAGAAGAGGAAGTACTGGCGCTTTTAAGGAATATAAATGTGGATAAGTCTCCGGGTTCAGACAAGATATTCCCTAGGATCTTGAGGGAAGTTAGTGTGGAAATAGCAGGGGCACTGACAGAAGTATTTCAAATGTCATTAGGAACAGGGATGGTGCCAGAGGATTGGCATATTGCTGATGTGGTTCCATTGTTTAAAAAGAGTTCTAAGAGTAAACCTAGCAATTATCGGCTTGTGAGTTTGATGTCAGTGGTGGGTAAATTGATGGAAAGTATTCTTAGAGATGGTATATATAATTATCTGGATAGACAAGGTTTGATTAGGAACAGTCAACGTGGATTTGTGCGTGGAAGGTCATGTTTGATTAATCTTGTTGAATTTTTTGATGAGGTTGCTAAGAAAGTTGAGGAGGGTGAAGTGGTGGATGTTGTCTATATGAACTTCAGTAAGGCCTTTTCAAGGTTCCGCACAGAAGGTTAGTTAGGAAAGTTCAATCATTAGGCATTAATATCAAAGTAGTAAAATGGATTCAGCAGTGGCTAGATGGGAGACGCCAGAGAGTAGTGGTGGATAACTGTGTGTCAGATTGGAGGACGGTGTGTAGTGGTGTGCCTCAGGGATCTGTACTGGGTCCAGCGTTGTTTGTCAAATATATTAATGATCTGGATGATGGGGTGGTAAATTGGATTAGTAACTATGAAGATGATACTAAGATAGGTGGTGTTGTGGATAATGAAGTAGGTTTTCAAAACTTGCAGAGAGATTTGGGCCAATTAGAAGAGTGGGCTGAAAGATGGCAGATGGAGTTTAATGCTGAAGAATGTGAGGTGCTACATTTTGGTAGGACTAATCAAAATAGGACATACATGGTAAATGGTAGGACATTGAAGAATGCAGTAGAACAGAGGGATCTAGGAATAATGGTGCATAGTTCCCTGAAGGTGGAATCTCATATGGATAGGGTGGTGAAGAAAGCTTTTGGTATGCTGGCCTTTATAAATCAGAGCATTGAGTACAGGAGTTGGGATGTAATGTTGAAATTTTATAAGGCTTTGGTGAGGCCAAATTTGGAGTGTTGTGTACAGTTCTGGTCACCGAATTATAGGAAAGACGTCAATAAAATTGAGAGAGTATAGAGGAGATTTACTAAAATGTTGCCTGGGTTTCATCTCCTAAGTTACAGAGAAAGGTTGAACAAGTTAGGTATTTTTTCTTTGGAGCGTAGAAGGTTGAGGGGGGCCTTGATAGAGGTGTTTAAAATTATGAGGGGGATAGATAGAGTTGACGTGGATAGACTTTTTCCATTGAGAATGGGGGAGATTCAAACAAGAGGACATGAGTTGAGAGTTAAAGGACAGAAGTTTAGGGGTAACATGAGGGGGAAATTCTTTACTCAGAGAGTGGTAGCTGTGTGGAACGAGCTTCCAGCAGAAGTGGTTGAGGCAGGTTCGATGTTGTTGTTTAAAGTTAAATTGTATAGATATATGGACAGGAAAGGAATGGAGGGTTATGGGCTGAGTGCAGGTGGGTGGGACTAGGTGAGAGTAAGTGTTCGGCACAGACTAGAAAGGCCGAGATGGCCTGTTTCCATGTGGTGATTGTTATATGGTTATATCTTGAGGTACTTACTGTACAGATAGAGGATTTTTTCTTTCAGATTGAGAGAGACTAGAACTAGAAGTCTTAAGTTTGGAGAGAAAGGAGAAATATTTAAGGAACCCTGAGGGGAAACTTCATCACTCGGAGAGTAGTGCACGTGTGGAAGAGGATGCAGTGGAAATGGTATATGCGGATTCATTTCTAACATTAAAGAGAAATTTGGATAGGCACATGGGTAGGAAGGGTAAGCATATAATAAGGAGATCAAAAATCTGGCTGAGTGATGCTACAGCAACAACCTCTTACTCATTGTTAGCAAGTCCAAGGAACTGATTGTTGACTTCAGGAGAAGGAAACTAGAGGACTATGAGCTCTTTTAAAATATTGCCTCCATCTTCCACAGTTCAGCAATGGGTTTTGTGATTTAAACCCACAATCTCACATTCTGTTACACAAAAGATTATGGAAGAGGTTCTGAGCTCAGTTATTCAGCAAAGAAGTTTAGCTACCTTACTGCTAGTTAAGTTTTAACAACGATTATGGTGTGTAAATGAATCAGAATGATACATTTTATCATATGAAAGTTGGTTTTTGCAGGAACAATACAGTGCAATATGTACAATATACTATAGATGTTAATAAGAGCATAAATTTTAAATAATATAAAAAAGGGAAAAAAGAGTGAGGTAGTGTTCATAAACAAAAGAGATTCTGCAGCTGTTGGAAATCCCAAGTAATGCACACAAAATGCTGGAGGAACTCAGTAGGTCAGTGCCAATCGGTTCACTGTCCATTCAGAAATTTGATGGCAGAAATTCAAGGCACTGTTCCTAGAATGATGAATGATTGTCTCAGACTCCTGCAGCTCCAATCTGATGGTAGCAATGAGAACAGAATGTGCATGCTGCATCTTTATTAACCAGTGACTTTGAATGTTACAGAATATGTGTGGGAAAGCTTTGTCTGATTTAAGCACTGTTTTTGATCTGTCCCTTTCTTTTTGAATTGCAGACACACTTACCCAACATTAAAGTTCATGCCTACTTTGCTCCAGTGACACCTCCTGCATCAGTAAGCGGTGGTCGCCAGCGTTTCTGCAAATGCTGTATCGTCCTATGACATCTGTTGTACTAAGATCTATTTAAATCGCATTGAAATGGAGGTATCATCAGTGATGAATCCTGGTGCGTTGTACAGTAAGAGCTGTCCAATCACTGTGGCTATGGCCGATCACATGGTTACCAGGCAGCACCTGTGATACCATGTCCATGGGTGCAGATAGGTATTAGTTCTGTCATTGTATGATTCAATTCAGATTTTCCCAAGAACATGGTTAATTAATTTTTTTGGATTTAAGAAAAATTAATTTCCATTTCAAATCTTTGCATACCACTTCTGAAAGGTGCCTTGCAATCCAGCAGCACACAAGTACTTTGAGGAATAACCACATTAACTTTTCCCACTAATTTTCTACATGGAAAAGGAAGAAAATTATAACATGGAATTGTGGGTATATCGTCCTGTGAAAGTTTTGCACAAGAATTTATTCTTGGTCAAAACCACAACATATCGGTCAATCCTTTCATGGAAAAGAGGCTGTCAGATAGTATTTTAGGCTATGCAGCTCACAATTTCTACTACCTTGCACAACTATCCTGTGCTACTGTCCAGCATTGCAGCATTGTTCCCAAAATGGCAAGCTGATTTATTTTCCTCTTGAAATTTTTTGAATATTTTGTTTCTTGTGAAATGCTTGGGTCAGTTGTCTCTCCACCTGAACACATAGAGTGTGGTTCCTTGCGGTAATGAATGCCTTCAGTACCATACTCTATTGTCCACTGTTGCTGTGTGAGTTTGACAATGTGATGACATTACTGCTTTGAGTGTGATTAGGACTGGGATGGGTGCAGTACAATATGGTGCATTCTGTCACAGTTCCATCTTCAGTTGTCACAGTTAGATCGAATTGATGGGTAGAAATGAATCCAAGTTGGAATTCCCTTCAGTGAATGTTTAACTGAAGCTATTTGTATAACGCTTGGCTAGCATTGATAGACTTTGTACTGATGGGGAATTATACTTTATTGGATAAACTTGCTTGAACCATTGGAGAACTTAGGAGTTTTTTCTTTGCTTGTTTACAAAATTGCGTGGATATTTTTTAAGTCTTGTTAACTTATTGTGCATTACAGTCAGTTGCTGATGCATCTTAACCTTGTGTGTTTTGCTGTGTCATTTCTTCACTTGGTTCACAGTATCAAAAGTGATCAGTAATTTCTGCGGTTCAAAATAATTCAGATGTGAAATTGTAGCATTTTTCTCATCTGCCTGCCTCATGCTCTGTAATCCAGTAAACAGTCCCTATCTTGTTTCAGATAAAACTCTACAAACTTACCAATGTATACAAGTTCTGTTCTCAGATCTAAAACAAGCCAGATGTTGAAGGTTTGGAAATAAATGTTAAATATTAAAATGTGAAAATTGTAAGTGTATCCCTTTTATTTTGAATGTTTAAAATTTTTAATTTCAGAGGTGGAAGAAGTGAGGATGAAAGCAAGTTTTGTCATTTTATCCATGTATTCATGCTTTATATTTTAAACTGAGCTTGTGGGAACTTGCTTGTTCAGAGATTAGTTTTGAATTTGTAATATATTAATCTCGAAAATATTCAGTGATAAGTGAATTTTTAATTTTTAACATTTTTTTTTGAAGTTTGATCTCTTACCAGAAATATTTAAGCCTGCAGGGATCATTTTGAGATGAGGTTATAGAAGGAAATGAGATTTACACTGGTCTTTGGAGATTTAATTGTTGGAGCATTCTCTCTATTTTAGGCTTTCTAATTATATCAGGTTGCTCTGTAATCATTGTCATTTTATTCAAGTTCCTCTGAATGCAAAGGCACACATCTCTCTTCAGTGTCCTGAAGAAGAGTCTTGGCTCAAATCATCAACAGTTTGTTCATTTCCATGGTTGCAGCCTGATCTGCTGAGATCCTCCAGCATTTTGTATGTATTGTTTTGGATTTCCAGCATCTGCAGAATTTTTCTTGTTAAAGAGTGGTAATCTGTCCAGTCACATGCTGAGTTTGCGCTTTGTAGAGGGTGCATATTGGATTCTTCTTCAAGAATTAAGTTCCATTGAAACCAATGAAATAAAATTAGAAACTAAATACAATGCAGAGCCCCACTTAAAACTGTGCGACTGGTGCTTGCAGTTTATGAAGAATCTCTCTCCCATTATCTGTACATTAGGGAACGAGACATGCCGTGGAATATGAGAAAGTTATTGAACACAGTCCCTCTTTCTTAAAAATATGCAAATCAAATACACAAAAAGATAATAACTAAGTACAGGTTTCCCCCTCCATTTGAAGGTAGAACGTTCCAATGAAACGGTTCATAAGCCGGAATGTCGTAAAGCGAAGAAGCAATTACCTTTTATTTATATGGGAAAATATTGTGAGCGTTCGCAGACCCAAAAATAACCTACCAAATCATGCCAAATTACACATAAAACCTACAATAACAGTAACATAGAGTAAAAGCAGGAATGATATGATGAATACACAGCCTATATAAATTAGAAATAATTTTCCACGATCATTGCCTGAACTGTTCTCCGTAGCAGAAATCTCACGCAAGCGCCATTGGCAAAAACACCGCGCAAGCGCTCTCGGCAGAAAATCTCACGCAAGCACTATTGGCGAAAACGCTCTCTCCAGTAACCTTTAAGCTATGAAGCTGCCAAATCATACCAAATAACACATAAAAATATACAGCCGATATAAAGTAGAAATAATGTATGTACAGGATAGTATCGCTTACTGGAATTGGGACAGCTTGCCAAGCACACTGATGATAGTGTGTTAGGCCGAGTCGTTGGTGCTTGATGGTGCAGTGGCCCCCACCCTCCAGGCAGCGACCCGATACTTATCCGCAAAGCATGCAGCGGTAGCCGGGAGGCACCCAGCACATCTTTAAGAAAAAAGCTGAAATAAACAAGCTAATTGATTAGATGCCGCCGGCGTGTAATTGTCAGCCCAGATCAGAGGTGATTGCCAATTGCATCGCCTCTGATCTGGGCCGACACTTACGTGTCGGCGGCACCTAATTAATTAGCTTGTTTATTTCGGCTTTTTTTCTTAAAGATGTGCTGGGTGCCTCCCGGCTACCGTTGCATTCTCTGCAAATCGGTATCTGGCCGCGGCCTGAAGGTTGGGGTGGTGGGGCACTGGGGTGTCATCTCGTCGTCTGTTTCCATTAGGGCAGGCAGCTCATCATCTTCTATCTCTGCCCGCCTCGATGTCAAAGGTCAAGGTTCGTCATCTGCTGTGGCTGATGTGGAAGGCTTGCTTGACTGCTGAGCCTCGTGCATTTTTGTATCATACAGTTCTTTGTAAGCACTCAAACCATCCTGCAAATATCCCCAAACCAACGTACCCTTTCAAAATTAAAGTCGTACTTTATCATTGCAGCGAAAATCTTATGCAGTTGCTTCACGTTCAGTTCGCTACTGCATTCGGTTTCGATTGTTATCCTTTCCTCTTCCAATTGCATCAGCTCTTCATCTATCAGTTCTTGGTCATGGGATGCCAAAACCTCTTCAACATCATCTTCGTTAGCTTCCACAAGCCAAACTCACATTGTCCTTACTTGGTTCACCACGATCAAAATACTTAATTATGTCTAGTTTTACGCTAAGTGTAACACCCTTACGAGCTCTTTCAGGCTTTTCCGATACCTTAGAACTCATCTTGCTGACGGCTGCTCACAGGCACATGTTTAAGCAATGCCGGGGAGAATGTAGTTCCGAATCCGGGGGAGAGCGGCTGCTCGGGATGAGCGCTGATTTTTATCGCGCACTGATTTTTTTATTGTGCGCTGATTTTTTTTCATAACAGTGAAAACATCTTCTGTTAGTGAAAACAGGGAACTAATTTAGGTCTTTTGAAACAGTGAAGTTTCGTAAAGTGAACATTCGAAAAGCAGGGGACATCTGTAACTTATTTATTAACATATGTTCCAATGGGATTAATGAAAAAATGAAGATGAAAAGATTAATTTTTTATCTGACGGCATTTATTACTGTTGTAGAGGTTTCCTTTTAATGTAGACCATAAGATTATAAGAGCAGACTTTTGACTCATCATGTGCTCTGCTATGTCATCATTAAAAAAACTTTCCTCCCAGTCTCAATCTCCTGCCTTCTCTTTGTATCCCTACATGCCCTGACCAGTCAAGAATTTATCAGCCTCCAGCTTAAAGCCTAAAGAGTTGCCTCAACTGCTGCCTGTAGCAAAGAATTCCATAGATTCACCACTATCTGGTTAAAGAAATTTTTCTTCATTTCATTTCTAAAACGATGCCTCTCTATTCTGAGGTTGTCCTCTAGTCTTAAACTCTTATCATAGGAAACATCCTCTGTACATCCAATCTGTCAAGGCCTTTCACCATTCAATAGGTTTCTATAACATCGCCCCTCACTCAATAGACAATAGGTGCAGGAGTAGGCCATTCGGCCCTTCGAGCCAGCACCACCATTCACTGTGATCATGGCTGATCATCCACAATCAGTACCCCGTTCCTGCCTTCTCCCCATATCCCTTCACTCCGCTATATTTAAGAGTTCTATCTAATTCTTTCTTGAAAGTATCCAGAGAATTGGCCTCCACTGCCTTCTGAGGCAGAGCATTCCACAGATCCACAACTCTCTGGGTGAAAAAGATTTTCCTCAATTCTGTTCTAAATTGTCTACTCCTTATTCTTAAACTGTGGCCTCTGGTTCTGGACTCACCCATCAACAGGAACATGTTTCCTGCCTCTAGCGTGTCCATTCCCTTAATAATCTTATATGTTTCAATCAGATCCCCTCTCAGCCTTCTAAATTCCAGTGTATACAAGCCCAGTCGCTCCAATCTTTCAACATATGACAGTCCCTCCATCCCGGGAATTAACCTCGTGAACCTACGCTGCACTCCCTCAATAGCTAGAAGTTCTTCCTCAAATTTGGAGACCAAAACTGTACACAATATTCCAGGTGTGGTCTTACCAGGGCCGTGTACAGCTGCAGAAGGACCTCTTTGCTCCTATACTCAATTCCCCTTGTTATGAAGGCCAGCATGCCATTAGCTTTCTTCACTGCCTGCTGTACCTGCATACTTACTTTCAGTGATTGATGAACAAGGACACCTAGATCTTGTTGTACTTCCCCTTTTCCTAACTTGACACCGTTCAGATAGTAATCTGCCTTCCTGTTCTTACCACCAAAGTGGATAACCTCACATTTATCCACATTAAAGTGCATCTGCCCACTCACCCAACCTGTCCAAGTCACCTTGCATTCTCATAACATACTCCTCACATTTCACACTGTCACCCAGCTTTGTGTCATCTGCAAATGTGCTAATTTTGAATTATAATTATTATACACTTCATGATCCCTGACATCTTGAACTTCCACCGTACTACTAGTGTCTTGCACAATGAAGACTGATGCAAAATACTTATTCAGTTTGTCCGCCATTTCATTGTCCCCCATTACTAACTCTCCAGCATCATTTTCCGGTAATCCAATCTCCTCTCTTGCCTTTGTTTTGCACTTTTCTATCTGAAGACACTTTTAGTATTCTCTTTAATATTATTGACTAGTTTACTTTCGTTTTCCATCTTTACCTTAATAATGACTTTTTTAATTGCCTTCAGTTGGCTTTTAAAAGCTTCCCTATACTCTTAACTTCCCACTAATTTTTGCTGTATTATATGCCCTCTCTTTGGCTTTTATTTTGGTTTTAATTTGTTATCCACAGTTGTGTCATTTTTCCATTAGAATGTTTCTTCCTCTTTGGTATGTATATATCCTGTGCTTTCCAAATTGCTTTCAGAAATTCCAGCCATTACCGCCGTGCCATCGTCCCTGCCTGTGTTCTTTTCCAATCAATTCTGGCCATCTCTCCTCTCATTCCTCTTTGATTCCCTTTACTCCACTGAAACACTGATAAACCTGACTTTAGCATCTTGTTCTCATATATTGGGGTGAATTTGATCATATTATGAGCACTTGCTCTTAAGGGTTCTTTTACCTTAATCTAACTAATCAATTCTGGTTCATCACACAACACCCAATCCAGAACATCTGATCTTCTAGTGGGCTCAACTGCAAGCTGCTCTAAAGAATCATCTTGCAGGCACTCCAGAAATTGCCCCTCCTGTAATCCAGCACCAACTTATTTTCCCAATCTACCCACATATTGAAGTCCCCCATGACTATTATAACATTGCCCTTTTAGCATGCATTTTCTGTCTCCGGTTGTAATTTGTAGACCACATCTTTACTGTTGTTTTGGGGTCTATATATAACTCCCATCAAGGTCTTTTTAACTCTTGCATTTCTCTAGCAGTGTCCGTAAATGATGCAACATTTTCCAATCCTATGTCACTTCTTTCTAACAATTTGATGTGATTTTTTTTATCAACAGAGCAATGCCGCCCCCACTGCCTTCCCGCCTGTCCTTTTTATATATGCCTATCCTTGGCCATTAAGCTGCCATCTGTAATCTTTAAGCTGTGATTCAGTGATGCCTACAACATCATACGTGCCAATCTGCAACTGTGCTGCAAGTTCATCTACCTTATTCCATATACAGTATGCATTCAAATACAACACATTCAGTAATCACTGGTTTTGTTTCTCCTCTCTATACATTGCCTCTGTTTGAAAATCAGCTACCTATCTTCAGCACTATTATCCACCTTTGCTACGATACTTCTTACATTGAAATATATGCAACTCAGGATACTAGTCATACCATGCTCAACCTTTTGATTCCTGACTTTGAGGTCTTACCAAAATGTGCTTCCACAACCTCTCCACTAACTGTTCTGGCACTCTGGTTCCCATCCCCTTACAATTCTAGTTTAAATCCCACCGTGCATCAATTGCATACCATCCCATAAGGATAGTAGACCCCTCCAGCTCAGGTGCAATCTATCTCTTCTGTACAGTCTCCATCTTCCCTGGAAGTGAGCAAAATGATCCAAAAATCTTATGCCCTCCCTCCTACACAAACTCCTTAGGCCATGGGTTGAACTGTATAATCTTCTTATTTCTGGCCTTGCTTATGGTATAGGTAGTAATCCTGGGATCACAACCCTGGAGGTCCTGCTCTTTAACTTAGCATCTAACTCCCTGAATTCCCTATGCAGAACCTGGTCACTTCTCCTACCCTTATTGTTGGTACCTACATAGACCACAAATTCGAGCTATTCACCTTCCCACTAAGAATGATGAGGACTCGATCTGAGATTATCAGACCCTGGTACCTGGACGGTAACGTACCATATTGGAGTTTCTTTCGCCACAGCATGCCTCTTCTCTCCCCATCCCTTCTGAGTCACAGAAGCAGACTCAGTGCCACAGACATGACCACTCTATGTTCACTCAGACGATGGCCTCTACAATGATGGTACTGCGCTTATCCCTACCTTTTTTAAATTTGGTCAACACTCTATTACGCTGCTGCAAACCACTCCCACCTTTTTATTGTTGGTTAGTGCACTTGGTTGAAGTCTGCTTATCTCCAAATTTGCTATGTGCGGGCTGGCGGCTGGTCAAAGATCTATTACGCTTTATTTTATCTCCTTTGCTATCCAGTAATTTTTAAAGTAGCAACTTCATTAAAAAAGCTAATTACCTTTGTGTCCTTTTCATTCATTAACACTGATTATTTAAAAGAAAAATGCAATAAAAATTTGCTCAAGGCTGATTCCAGTTGTCTACCATAACTTTGGCAAGAGACAAAAGCTTAGAATATTCCACTAAAGGAATTGGAGCTGAATGAGGGAACCTATTAGGAAATTCTGGCAGAGCACCTTTAATAGGTATCTATCTCCGTTTTAGACTGTGTTTCATTACCTTGTTGTTTTTGACTTATTTTCAAGTTGCATGCAGTTTCATTTGTAAACAGATTTCTTCATATGCTTAAACTATCAATTTTCTTTTATTCTTCCCTTTTCTAGATACTGCCTATTTCAACTAATGTTCAGCTGTCTATTAAGCAACTGCTATTTGTTTAGACAGCTGACTTGCATGCCACTTTCATAACATACCATCAGATGTTAAATCACAGGAGAGTCGGTCAACACCTAGTTTAAAACAAACACGAACTTAGTAATCAATATTACAGCTTCCTACATTGATTCTGGGTCTTCACAGAATCGAAAATGAAAGGAGAATATGTTGAAATACTTGGGTTGGACGGCATTTGTAGTGGAGTGTTTCATTCTAGGAACTTCAATTTTCATGAGGGTAAGATATAAGTACAAGACAGGATTTGGAGTTTTGTTTGATCTGCTCAGTAGTTTATTGAAACCTGATTTCTTAGTCTACTCAAATGTCTATTTTCAGTGCCTTGGGATGATGGACCGAAGAAGCTATATGAATGCATTCAGCAGCTTCCACAGCCCATTGCTTTTTCGGCCATTCATCTAAAGCTGCTGACTTGCTGCTATCATCTGAGTAATATCCAAGAGTGAATGCCAGGTAGATTTGTGGATATCTGAAGCTTGTATTGGTCATTGTTACTGAACCACAACTGGTGAGTCTGTGTGCTCCATCTTTCTCTGTGCCTTTGTCAGACATTCCACCTCTCCCAGAAGTTCCGGGAGTCTCCTGCATATTAATAGTGGCTCCCTGATGCCTGCAAATTATTTACAGTATCCTGGAAATCAATTTTTTTGAGAGTGAGCGAGTGAGAGAGCGCGACAGACAGAGTGCAAGCGAGAGAGAGAGCGTGCGAGCGAGAGAGAGAGAGCGCGCGAGTGAGAGAAAGAGTGCGAGCGAGAGAGAGAGAGAGAGCACGAGCAAGAGAAAAGGAGCACACGCTATGAGAGAGTGTTCCAAAAAAAGAAAATATAAAACGTACGTCACCCCAGACTGCCCTAAAGTGTACCCCTGCCTAATAGGGGTCAAAAATAATGACAGTGCTGCTCGCTGCACTATTTGCAACTGTGACTTTTCTATTGCCCATGGTGGGTTAACACTGTAAAAAACATGTTGAGGTGAGTTTAACAGGTGTCATTCATTCATTAGCATAGCTAACGTTATTTAAACTAGCTGGCTAGCTGCTAAGGAGCTACTCTAATGCAGACATCCCACCTCTCCTGGAAGTTCCGGGAGTCTCCCGGAAATTGATGGTGCTACCTCCCTGAAATGTGTTTTTGCAGGGCGGGACGTCTGCTTTGTCTTTGCCATCTTGTGAAAGGTTTTGCTGTCCTCTTTGTTGTATTTTTTTTTTCCTGTAGCTTTCTTCTTGTCTGTTTTTAGTCTTGACTCAATAGCCTAGTTGGAAAAGTGGAGATAGATTTACAGTATTTCTGGATGGAGGCACACAGCTAAAACAATCTGACATAGATGAAAATCCTCATGTCCCAAGTCTGTGCTGTCTGAAAAATCAATTGAGATTAAATCTGTCTGCAACTCTTTCCTTTAGTGCATATAAAATGCTTATCCAGATGTTTCAATGATAAGGATTTTGGTTTAGTCAAATGATGTTTGAGACCTTTACTGATTAGATGAAAATGTTCTTTTCCAGCACTCTTTTAAATCTTTCAATCCACCTATTGCTTAATATCTATGACCACAAGGTACATGTCCCTCCTATTAATTATGCAGAGCTCAATTTTAACCATGAAAATAAAAAACAAGAAGTTAGTTGAAAGCAAGGTTAAATAAATTTTTTCAGCTGGTGTTTAAAAAGTGTCAGCTGAGTCTGCATCCCTTATAGTTTCAGGTATTGAGTTTCACAGTTTAGAAGTGTAGTTCAAAAAACCACACCTGCCAATTATCTTTTGAGCGAGCTTGTTCAAATTTAAGAGATCAGTGGAAGACCTGAGAGCTCAAGCAGTATTATAAAACAAAAACTAGTTCTGTCTTGTACTCTGGTCTCAGACCATTAAAAACAAGGAAAAGAACTGTAAAATCAATTCTAAAAGATAAAGGAAGCTGATGCAGAGCAGCTAATAATGGAGTTCTCTCATTCTGCTTTCATTAAAAGTCTAGCAGTGCATTCTGAATGAGTCGGTTTGTTAATAGATTGCTTTGTAAGGCCAGTAAAAAGTGCATTGCAGTAATCTAGTCTATTCAATATAAAGACACAAATTAGTTTTTCAGCTACATTACATGATAGAAACAATTGTATCTATACACTACAGGTGCACATTCCTTTATCCAAAATTCTGAAATCCAAAAAGCCCCAAAAACTGAAGTTTTTGTTGCCGACAGCTGACGTCATTCAGGTGTGACGTGGCAGCACTAGCAGAAGCTGCCAGACGTCAGTTGTGTCTCAGTGCTCGTACTGGTTACACATGCATTTGCTGTTCGCTGATATTTTGTGTTCACTGTTGACTTTGTGTTTAATTTCACTGTGAAAATGTCAAAAAGAGCTGCAGATACCCCTATGGGTGACAATGAGAAAAAGAGAAGGAAGCATCTATCATTATCAATAACGCAGAAAGTGGAGTTACTGCAGAAGTTTGATCGTGGTGTGTCTGTGCGGCGTCTTACTGAAGAAAATAGTGTCAGAACTACCACTGTACATGATTTAAATAAACAGAAAGACAAGTTACTGAAGTTTTATAGTGACAGTGACAGTGATGTTCTACATTTATTCCAATAAGTCATTTACCATGTGTTTGATTCGGTTTGTTTGAAGCTGTATATCTTTATGTTTCATTGAATGTTTTTGTTGGAAATAAAATGTTTTCTTGTCATTATTCCCTAAACAATAGAGTATAACAACTATTTACACAGCATTTACACTGTCTTAGGTATTATAAGTAATCTAGAGATGATTTAAAGTACACAGGAGGATGTGCGTAGGTTTGGTGTGCCGCTGGGTCCTAAAGTCCACCGCACTGAGGCAGGTTAAATAAGGGACTTCAGCATACGTGCTTTTTGGTATCGTTGGGGGAAGGGTCTAAAATCGGAAAAATTCTGTATTCCAAAATGCAACTGGCCCCAAGGATTTCAGATAAGGGATAAGGGATTGTGGACCAGCACAGAAATACTGCTCTGGCCACTTACTTTATGAGGAATTTAAAACTCAAATTTGATTCAAGTCCTTTTACTTCTGATTTTACTAGGACAGCCAAATTCCCAAGTTCACCAACAAGTTTCTCTCTTTTCACTTTGCATCTAATCAAAAGTATTTAAATTTTATTTTCACAAACAAAAGAAAATCTGCAGATGCTGGAAATCTTGAATATTGGTGAGACCCACCATAGATTGGGAGATTTCTTTGCTGAGCATCTATAATCTATCTGCCAGAACAAACGGGATCTGACAGTGGCCACCCATTTTAATTCTATTTCCCATTCCCATTCCAATTTGTCCATCCATGGCCTCCTTCACTGACATGATGAAGGCACACTTAGGTTGAAGGAACAACACTTTATATTCTGTTTGGGTAGCCTCTAACCTGATGGCATGAACAGTAATTTCTCAAACTTCAAGTAACGCCTCCAATCCCTCCTCCTTCACCATTTCACATCCAATTGTCCCTCTCTCATGTTATCTCCTTGCCCGCCCATCACCTTCCTCTGGTGCTCCTTTTCCTCCTCCCCTTTCTTCTTTCTTCCATGGACTTCTGTCTCTCACCAATCAACTTCCTAGCTCTTTGCTTCATCCCTCCCCCTCCAGGTTTCACCTATTGCCAGGTGCTTCTCTCACCTCTCCTCCCACCTTTTAAATCTCCTCAGCTTTTTTTCTCCAATCCTGTTGAAGGTTTTTAGCCTGAAATGTCAACTGTACTTTTTCCCATTGATGGTGCCTGGCCTGCTGAGTTCCTGCAGCAAAATTTTGTGTGTAATGTTTAGTTTTATCTTCGTTTCGTTTTAGGAAATTATTTCTCATCCATTTGTTTACTGCAGCCGTACCAAAAGTCATAGTGGATTGGGTGTTATCAGGTTCAACCAAGATATACAATTGTATGTTCTCTGTATAACTGTGGAAGTCAAGTTTATGCCTTCTAATGATGTCTCTCTCCTAAGAGGATCATGTATATGTAAAAGGTTAGGGGACCAAGACATCTTCCCTGAGCTACACCAAAAGATACCTTGTATCTTTTAGAAAATGAGTGTAGAGATCTGGTTGCCAGAAGCACTAGAAGCTAAGAATGTAGTTGTGATGAAGCAGTACCAAAAAAGGAGCAAAGACAGGAGACATTGATGATTCCATTTGCGAAATGCTGGGAAAAATAAAAATGATATAGACCACATCAAAAGATTTTCCCATTGGCAACTTTAAATTCAACAACTTTGATAGTTTTCCATTTCTCATATGGCCTGTTAATATGATGCAGCTGCATTGTTACCAATGAAGGGCCTGCACTGAGAATGTTTGACTTAGAAGTATATGTGTGAACAGTATCATGCCTATTTGTGCATAGGTTCTCTGAGATACTGTAGTGCATCCTGATTCAATAATGTTACTTTATTTCTGTGCACATTTTTATGACGTGGCATTTCTAACTTCTGTATCTAGTGGGAGGTGGGCAGTGCAGGAAAGACCAGTTTGATATCCCACCCTGAATTTCACTGAGCAGGGCTTTTTTGTTGATTGCTTTTCTTTGGCAATAACCTTGTTTTGGACATCACAGAAGTAGCAAAGAACTAACTCCACTGTTGTGGCAGTATAATCACAGACGTGCTCATTTATTTTCTAACTGAGGTAGAACCTTATGACAATCCACTACCGATGGCTTCTGCAGGGTTTTGATCTTGTAGCTGCAGTGGTGAGAGATTCAAATTCCTCTCATGGCCTCTGCATTACCAAGTTGAAGCCTGACCACTATCATGCCATCCCTGTATCACCATATGTGAAGTGGCATTCTAAATAAACTTTTAATTGAAGTGTTCTGTAGTCTGCCACATTCTTGTAAAGGAAGTTTCTGTCCTTCAGTGATAATGTAGCTTTGGCATTGTGAGCTGCTGATCTTATATAAGAACACACAATGGCAAAAAAAAGGTGAATAATTATGTGGAATTGTAAAATTGTGTTTTGTTTGTTGGTAAAACTAGTTTCAAAACAGGAACTATTTTGGGATGAAGTATTGGTCTAGTGGTGAGTTATAAAGTATTATGGAATGGCTTCCATCTACTCCCTTGTCTGAACATTATGAATTGTACAATCTGCAAGACCTGGAAGTTTAATTTTAAAAATGAGCTTTTCTGTTCAGTGCTAATTTGAAACTTCCTCATAATCACTATATCAGAATGTAATTTACAACATTGCTTTTATGCAGAAGAATAGTCTGCTAATAGGTCTAATAAGCTGTAGTATCAATTTAATGTAGCTGGAATTTGTGATTCTGATTTGCCTTTATTGCAGTTAATGCGGGGTATACATTTGCTCATTGATGAATTTATGTAAATTAATCCAGGTTTTAGTCCTGACCTTCAAGCAGTTGAATGTTTTTGTAAATTTCTGTTGTATACCTTGGAATCACCATGGTAGTGAATCTTTAAGGCTTGATATTTTAAAATCAGGCCACTTTAATTTGGAAGTGGGGTGATAGTTGACCTGATTTGAAAGAGTGAAATTTGATTTGAAATAACCAGTACATTTGTTTGGATCCTACTTAAAGCAAATTCTTGAAGTATTAATGTATTTTGCTCTATCTCTCCAACCATCTGTGCAAATTTCAAATGAAAATACTTCCAGATATCGTGGTGGAAAATTCAAGCATTTGTTGATTTTTTTAATCCACTTCAAATTTTTGCAAATTGTTACAAATTATCTCACGAGAAATGTGCAGTATTGTAGATTTGGGCCATCATATACATAAACATTCAATGATGTAGCCATATAAAAATGGTTTGGCTTGTAATTTTAAAGGTAAGATTAATCCCTATTTCATTTCTTGGTTGCTTTAAATTTCCAACTTTTGTGTTCAGTGAAATAAGTTAGTTTTGTTCATTTCTCCAGACCTCATTTACCCTCCGCCATAAATAACCAAAAGGAAAACAAAACTAGGTGTTACATATAAGAATTGATTTTGAATGTGAGAGGCAAAATGGCCACCTAGTAATCCAACAGGACTTGAATCTTTAGGTAAGGTGGGTGGGATGCATGAACAAACGTAAGTCAAATTTAAGATGATGAATTTAAGCAAAGCTTCTCAGTACACATGCAGAAATAAGGTAAACTTCAGTTCTGGTACAAGCTTAGCAAGAAATAATGAGTACAGTAACAAGCAAATATAAGGATGCAAAGAAGATGTAAGATAAACATATATCTAATAAAACAGTGTAGTTCATTTTATTTTTGCAAGGTTAAAGCTACATGAAGAAATAATCAGTTTTAGAAAAATATTTTGTAAAATGAAAGAGAATCCTCCAAAAATATTTATAGGGTGACATGTGGTCTAAATTGTCAGTCATCAAGATTTTTCTGTTCATACATTACAGAATGTGAGAGATTGAAGTCATTAGTTATTGAGATTGTGATTTTAGTCCCAGTACAACTGTCTTGCAAAGGGGATATTGCACTTCTGTGACATCAGTGGTTAGAGTAAATATAAATGTGTTTAACTATCTTTTATTATGTTTTTTCCTCAATGAAATGAAAGTTGAACAAGCTGTAGGCAAACCAGGTTTAGCGCAGGCTTACACTGGGGCCTGTAGCAAGATGATATTGAAAGGTCATTCCCTAATGCTAAGCTGAGTGGGAAAATAAAGTGTTTCCTTCTGTGTTATTGGTGAGGAGTGCCTGGTGGAACAGTCATAGATTGCCAAAGTAAATCTGTGGTTTAAAGTATGCTGATTTTGAAATCTCTGATCACTTCCATGTGTAATTTTCTGAACTGCAGATTTGAATTTGTGTTTATTTTTATAATATTTCATCAAATTTCAACCACTAACGTGAAATGATGACAAATAGTTATTTGTTTCATTCCTCAATAGCATGAGGGATTGGGTCTCTGCAGTAGAGTCTATTCAGATGTTACCAATGAGAAATAATCTGACAATTTGTTGTCAAAACAAAAACTGCGTTACATGTAAATGTTACACTTGGTAAATAGGTTGAAATTTTGTTAAATTCTTATATAAATGATGTTGTACATACTGTATTCCAATTATATTGTAATCTGTGCTAATATTCTCATATGGTGTTCATAATATAAAGCCAATGTATTAAATAGAGAAGTATTTCCTTTATTCTGTCTTTGTTTTTTTTTCACGGTGGGATATTTTTGATTTAATAACATATAATAATTAACTGATACTTTGGTTTTAAAAAATTAAAGGAAAAAATGGATTTTCTAACTAGATGTTAATAGTTCAAAGGGCAACAATCCTGAGCAATGTGAAATATTGAAGCAGCAAACAGCTAACACAGAGATTCTGCAGATGCTGGAAATCCAAAGTAATACACACATACAAAATGTTGGAGGTGCTCAGTGGGTCAGGCAGCACCCGTGGAAACGAATGAAGAGTTGTTTTGTGCCAAGTATTTTCATTAGGTCTAGGTCTCAGCCTGAAATTTTGATTTTATTCCTTTCCATAGATGTTACCTGACCTTCTGACTTCCTCCAGCAAGTGTTACAACCAATATCTAAAATTTCTGAGGTATGAAAAAACATATAATTTCACTAGAATAATTGCATTATTAGATTCAGATCAACTTGGTCTCTCACAACACATATGAACTTCATGAAGAGCCTGACTAGGAATTCTAGATTAAGAGTCAGAACCAGCAGATTTAGTGAACTGAGTGATCACTTTCTGTACTGTAACCTATGATGGTCTTAACACATTTCCTGAAGGAATGTGGTGTAAACCAAAAGAACAGGGTGCTATTAGAACTATTGGAATGGGAAAAAATTTGCCCATTGGCTGCCTTGATGTTGAATAACAAAACTCAAAAGAATATATTGTATCTTTCCATTAGTATTCTTCACCAGAAAAATAACTGGAAACAGAAGGAAGTGTGAATCTGAGTTTTGTACACCTTTACTGATCTGTGCTGGGTCTTAAGCCAGAGTTAACAGTTTTGCTTTTAACTGTGATATTATTTATCTATCCTCCATCATGCTATTTCTCGCTCCATTGATTTTCTACCTTTCTACTTCCAGGATGGTACTGTTTACAGCCTGAAGTTCTCTTGCTGCAAAAAGTAAAAAGTTTTCCACAGCTGTTATCCTATATTTAATCTTTCATATCTCGTGTCTTAGCACATATCTTCAGACTGCACACCTTATGTAGATTGGCTGAAAACAAAATATGGATGCTCTTTTATAGGAAGGATGTGGAAGCTTTAGAGAGGTGCAGAGGAGGTTCATCAAGATTCTGCCCGGAACATGCCTTATCAGGATAGTGCAAAGGAGGATGAAAGTTAACTAGATTGAGTTGTACAAGAGGATGAGAGGCATAGATTGAGTGGATAGGCAGAAACCTTTACCCAGGATGGAAAAGGATAATACAAACTGGCATGATCTAATGTGATTGAAAGTACAAGGGAGAGGTCTGTCTCTTGCACAGAGTTGTGGGTTCATGGAACACACTACCAGGGTGGTGGTAGAAGCAGATTAGGAATATATAAGAAACCTAGGCATATGGATGATAGAAAAGTGGAGAGCTACATAGGAGAGAAGGGTTTTGATCTTGGAATAGATTAAAAGATCAGCACAACATTGTGGGCTGAAGAGCTTGTTCTATGTGGATGCTTCAAATATAAAATAATAGATTGCTGAAAACATGCAGTGGATGAGGCAACATCTGTGGAAACAGAAGCAGAGTTAATGTTTAGGGTTGAAGATTCTTGTGAAAACTGAGATATAGCAAGCGAGTTAGACTGATGTCCATGTGGAATGACGTGAATCTACTAAGCATGACAAATGTTTAGCAAGTTTGTAGATGCTGTTAAAGTTGGTGTTATGGATCATGAGGAAGGGTGCCTAAGGCTTCTATAATATATAGAGTAGTAGGAAAGTTGGATGGTGCATTGGAAGATGGAACTCAATCCCAACAAGTGCAGGGTAACAGATAGAGCATATATGTGTAAAGGAATGTTGATGAACAGAGGGACCTCCAGTTCACATTCATTGTACTTTGAGTGGCAAACAGGGTGTTGAAGAAAGCATATGTTTGCCTTTACATGTCTGTACACAGAATATAAAAATTGAGAGGTTATGTTCAAATTTCACAAAACACTTTAAACCGTATTTAGAGTATTGTGTGAAGTCTGATTGCCACAATGTAAGCCTGTATTATGGAGAGAGTGCAGAGGAGATTCACCAGCATATTCCCTGGATAAGAAGGTTTTGCTTATTTGGCAATGATGTGGAACTTCATAGAAATATCAAAACACTACAGACATTTAACTGGCTGGAACTATAAGTAATGTCATTAATCTGCAGGGGCAAGGGTTTAATACTTGTATAAACTAGATTAGTATTATATAACTATAGGTTAACCATGGCTGAAAGATTATTGCTGGGAGCTTTATGTCCAAGGATATACATTGTATGGAAAGGATAAGCAGGAAGTCATGAATGACAGGCGGTGACTAGTGGGGTACTGCAAGGCTCAGTGCTGGGACCCCAGTTGTTTACAATATATATTAATGACTTGGATGATGGAATTAAATGCAGCATGTCCAAGTTTGCGGATGACACGAAGCTAGGCGGCAGTGTTAGCTGTGAGGAGGATGCTAAGAGGATGCAGGGTGACTTGGATAGGTTGGGTGAGTGGGCAAATTCATGGCAGATGCAATTTAATGTGAATAAATGTGAAGTTATCCACTTTGGTGACAAAAATAGGAAAACAGATTATTATCTGAATGGTGGCCGATTAGGAAAAGGGGAGGTGCAACGAGACCTGGGTGTCATTATACACCAGTCATTGAAAGTGGGCATGCAGGTACAGCAGGCGGTGAAAAAGGCAAATGGTATGCTGGCATTTATAGCGAGAGAATTCGAGTACAGGGGCAGGGAGGTACTACTGCAGTTGTACAAGGCCTTGGTGAGATCACACCTGGAGTATTGTGTGCAGTTTTGGTCCCCTAATCTGAGGAAAGACATCCTTGCCATAGAGGGAGTAGAAAGAAGGTTCACCAGATTGATTCCTGGGATGGCAGGACTTTCATATGAAGAAAGACTGGATGAACTAGGCCTGTACTCGTTGGAATTTAGAAGATTGAGCGGGGATCTGATTGAAACATATAAAATCCTAAAGGGATTGGACAGGCTAGATGCAGGAAGATTGTTCCCGATGTTGGGGAAGTCCAGAACGAGGGGTCACAGTTTGAGGATAAGGGGGAAGCCTTTTAGGACTGAGATTAGGAAAAACTTCTTCACACAGAGAGTGGTGAATCTGTGGAATTCTCTGCCACAGGAAACAGTTGAGGCCAGTTCATTGGCTATATCTAAGAGGGAGATAGATATGGCCCTTGTGGCTACGGGGGTCAGGGGGTATGGAGGGAAGGCTGGGGCGGGGTTCTGAGTTGGATGATCAGCCATGATCATAATAAATGGTGGTGCAGGCTCGAAGGGCTGAATGGCCTACTCCTGCACCTATTTTCTATGTTTCTAAGTCAGAGGTGGCACAGTTGTTCTGTTGATAAAACATGAAAAACTATTAGAGGTGACATAGGGATGAATTATTCTGGATAGAGCTAAAGAAATGCAAAGGTAAAATTCTCCCTCATAGAATTATATACAGACCCCAAACAGTAGTAAGAATGTGGCTTACAAATTACAACAGGAGGTAGCAAATGTCAGCGGAAAGGGCACAACAGTTATGGGAGACTTCAATATGGGGTAGATTGGGAAAATAAATTTGGTGCTGGAGGTCTGGGGGGGCGCGGTTTCTAGAGTGCCTACGTGATGGCCTTTTAGAGTAGCTCATGGTTGAGCCCACTGGGGGATTGGGTGTTGTGCAATGAACCAGAATTGATTAGAGATTTAAGAAAAAAGAACTCTTAGGGGAAAGTGATTATAATATGATCAAATCACCATGAGATTTAAGAAGGAGATCTAAAGTCAGATATATCAGTATTATAGGGAGTAAAAAATTATAGGGCCAAGAGTTATCCAGAATTGATTGGAACAGAACACTAGCAGGAATGATAGTAGAGTAGCAATTGAATGAATTTCTGGAAAAAATTCAGAAGGCATAGGATATATACATCGCAAAGAGGAATTTCCTAAAGGAAAGATGGCACAACCATGGCTAACGAGAAGTCAAAGCCAGCATAAAAGCCAAAGTGAAGGCATATAACAGAACAAAAAAAAGTGTGAAAAGGTAGAAAATTGGAAACTGTTAAAAACAAGCAGAAGGCAACTATAAGTCATTAAAAAGAAAACGATGGAATTTGAAAGTAAGCTAGCCAATAATAGACGGTACTAAGTGTTTCTTCAAATCCATAAAGTGTAAAAAAGAGGTGGGAGTTACTTTTGGACCACTAAAAACAATGTTGGAGAGGTTAGTAATGGGGGTCAATGAAATGGCGGACAAACTGAATGAGTATTTTGTATTAGTCTTCACTGTGAAGACACTAGCAATATGGTGAAAGTTTCAGGTGTCAAAGTTCGTGAGTATGTGAAATTACCATAATTGGAGGGAAGGTTCTTAGGGAACTGAAAGGTCTAAAGATAGTTAAAGTCACCTAGACTAGATGTTCTGATAGAGGTGGCTGAAGAGATTGTTTAGACATTAGTATTTAATGTTCAAGAAACACTTGGTTCTGGAAGACCAGAAAATTGTCAATGTCACTCTACTCTTCAAGAAGGGAGAGAGGCAGAAGAAAGGAAATTATAAGCCACTTAGTTTGGGAAGATGATGGAGTTGATTATTAAGGATGAGGTCTCAGGGTACTTGGCGGCACATGATAAAATAGGCTGTAGTCAGCATGGTTTACTTAAGGGAAAATCTTGCCTGACAAATCTATTGGAATCCTTCGAAGAAGAAGCAGGATAGACAAAGGGAAAGCAGTTGATGTTGTGTACTTGAATTTCTAGAATGTTTTTAACAAGGTGCCTGCCACACATGACTCTGTGTTGAGACCTATTCTTTTTTATGTTATATGTCAATGATTTGGATGATGGACTTGATGGCTTTGTTCCAAAGTCTGCAGATGATATGAGATAGAGGAGGGACAGGTAATTTTGAGCAAGTAGAGAGGCTACAGAAGGACTTAGATGGATTAGGAGATTGGTGTATGGTCATGCACTTTGGTGGAAGAAATTAAAGGGTTGTCTATTTTCTGAAGAGAAAATATTAAAAACTAGATGCAAAGGCATTTGGGGCTAGTAGCCTGGTTCTGCTCCTGTATCTTATGGCTTTGATCTTATGGAGATGGCTTTTTAGAGTAGCTTGTAGTTGAACTAACATTTCTGGATTAGGTTTTGTGTAATGAACCAGATTTAATTAGGGTGCAATGGAACCTTTGGGAGACAGTAATCATAATATGATAGGCCACTCTGCAATGTATAAGGGAGAAACTAATGTCAGATGTATAGGTATTACAGTTGAGAAAAGAGAATATAGAGGAATGAGAGAGAATTGGCCAAAGTTGATTGGAAGTGGGCACTAGCCAGAATTATGACAGAGCAGCAATGGCTGGAGTTTCTGGGAGCAATTAGGAAAGCACAGGATAGATACATCCAGAGATGAAGAAATGCGCTAAAAAGACAGGATCAGGCAACCGTGGCTGACAGGAGAATTCACAGACAGCATAAACAGTAAAGAAACGGTATATCATATAGCAAAACAAAAATAGAAAGAGGATGGGAAGCTTTAAAACATTACAACAGAAGGCAACTGAAAAAAACGGGAGAAAAGATGAAATATGAAAATAGTTGAAATTTTTAGAGGAGTGAGAATAAAGGGGTCTTTTCTGGTTGGCTACTGGTGACTAGTGTGTTCTGCAGGGGTCAGTGATGGGACTACTTCTTTTCATATTATATGCCAATGATTTGAATGACAGAATTGATGGCTTTGTGGCCAAGTTTGTGAAGAATACAAAGACTGATTTTGGGACAGGTAGTGGAAGGAAGGAAGCAGGATGTCTGCAGCAGGACTGATTGGGAGAATGGGAACAGAAATTGCAGATGGAATGTAGTATAGAGAAGTGTATTATCATGCACTTTAGTAGAAGGGATAAGTAATAAAATATTTTCTAAATGGGAGAAAATTCAAAAAATCAGAGATGCAAAGGGACTTGTGCAAAATTCGCTAAATACTGACTTGTAGATTGAGTAATTTGTGAGGAAGTCAATTGCAAAGTTAATATTCATTTTAGGAGGACTAGAAATTAAAAGTAAGGTCATAGTGCACAGAAGAACTAAATGTGTTGGAAACAAATGGAAGCATTTTTACCTTGTGCCTCTGCTTTTAGCTGTAAATCTAGACAAGGCTTATCTATCTACTGCAACATCACATATCAGCATGGTGAAAATTATCTTAACAAAAGTGCATTTAGTTTACTTTTGGTAAATTAATAAATTATAGTAGATTGAATACTGTTTTTAGTCATTTAAAAATTAAACTATGCTTTTTTTCTCCTATACACCTGAGAGAGACTTGGAAACTTTGTAAATGGCTATTGTTAGAATAAACTACCTCAAGGCTGTCTCACACCTTAGCATCCATTAACTACTGTTCTCATAAACACCACAGCAGTGGCACATGCAGGCTGTGTGGCCACTAAAGATTAGTTATGGACATCCCAAAAGGCAAATACTAGGCATAGCCCAAGTCAAATATAAACTTCCCAAATCACATTGTTTTGTGGTTAGATGAAGCTTCATAAACCATTAGTCAGATTGTACTTGGAGTAATGTGAACAGTTTTTGTTTCCCTTATCTAAGAAAAGATGTGCTGACATTAGATGGTCCAGAGGAGGTTCATGAGAATGATTCCAGGAGAGCAATGTTTAATGTATGAGGAGTGTTTCGTCATTCTTAGTCTGTATTTGATGGAGTTTTTAAGAATAAGGTGGGATCTCATTGAATCCTATCAAATAGAGTG
This sequence comes from Mobula hypostoma, assembly GCF_963921235.1. Lineage (NCBI taxonomy): Eukaryota > Metazoa > Chordata > Chondrichthyes > Myliobatiformes > Myliobatidae > Mobula > Mobula hypostoma. Next base: position 19,252 of record NW_026948174.1, on the reverse strand, counting down.
GCTGTGAAAAGGATGTTTTCTATGGGGGGGGGCGGAATCTAGAACCAAAAGTCAGCCTCAGTATAAAGGAACATCCATTGGGAACAGAGATGAGGAGGAATTTCTTTAGTTTGAGAGTGGTAATTCTGTGATATTCATTGCCACAGATGGCTGCGCACACTGTTATTACAGCAAAGATTGATAGGTTATTGATCAATCGGGTTCACAATTTTGGGGGAAAGACAGGAGAATGGAGTTGAGAGAGATAATAAAACAGGCACGATGGAATGGCAGAGGAGACTCAATGGACTGACTTTCAAATTAGCTGGAATACTGTGTGGCATTATGGATGCTGAACTTTTGCAAAGATGAGATTTCACTTAAGAGGATGTGGACAGGATTCACCAGGAACTCACATGGTTTGGAAGTTTTTTGTTGCAAGATGGTACAAGATAAGCTTAATTTGTCTTTAGCATTATGCACAAAAAGCTAGAAGAATTCAACAAGTCAGATACCGTCTATGCAGAGGAATAAACAGTGAACATTTTGGGCATATACCCATTATCTTGGATCAAAACCATTATTCAAATTCAGTACGCAAACACAAGGAAATCTGCGGATGCTGGAATTTCAAGCAACACACATATAAGTCTCGGCCCAAAACGTCGACTGTACCTCTTCCTAGAGATGCTGCCTGGCCTGCTGCGTTCACCAGCAACTTTAATGTGTGTTGCTTGATTCAAATTCAGTATCTCAGTTTAATTTCAGATGGGTGCCAGTTGGAGTGAAGTATTTAGGGGTCAAACTCAGAATCTGGATGAAATAATTACTTTAAATTATGACCCATTATTAAGTAGGATAAGAAATAATCTGGATAAGTGGGGGACATTGAGACTGTCACTCTGGGGTAAAGTCGATGTAGTTAAAATGGTCATAGCACCTCAGTTTAACTATCTTTCTATGATGCTTCCTTTAAATATTTCAGATTTGATCTAGAAGCAATACAACAAAATTATTAGTGATTTTCTTTGGGATAAGAAGAAGCCCAGAATTAAAACGAGTAAGATATGCATGTCCAGGGACATGGGTGGGCTCAGTCTACCAGACATCAGGGCATATAAGTTATCCTTTGAAATGACCAAGTTAGCTAAACATTAGGACAGTGCCAATGTTGATTTAGATTGGGTAATTATAGAACAGAGCCTGGCTACACCACATTCTCCCCTTAACATCCTCTCACAATATGTGGAAAACAAGACTAATCTAAATCCTATACTATCTCACTCAAGGAGTATGTGGAGTACAATTCATAAAGCTTGTAGAATGTCACATTTAAACCAGTTATACTCCTCGCTCTGGAATAACCCTGAGATATGCATTGGGAAAAGAATGATGTACTGGAAAGAATGGAAGATTAAAGGTGTAAGTACAGTAGGTGATCGCTATGAGAATGGGATTTTTATGTCATATGTGGATTTGCAGAGGAAATATAACTTTGTAGATAAAGGGAATTTTTGAAAGTATTTACAAATAAGACATTGGTTTAGTAGCATATTTAAGAATGGTGACCCACAAAGTAACCCTTTAACTGAATACTTAACATTACCACAGGAAGTTCATAAAGCATCAGTGTTTTATAAAATGTTCAAGCATTCTGGGTGAATCGTGTAACAATCTCAAAGCAGCATGGCAGAAGGATCTTGGAAGCGATATTGAAGATAAAGAGTGGTCAAATATTTTATCAAATGTGGGTAGACATATTAGGGAAGCGAGAGGGAAATTTATTCGGTATATGATAGTACACAGATATTATTGGACACCAACTAGACTGTACAAAATGGGGATTGTTAATAATAATTTATGCTGGAAATGTAAAAATGAGGTGGGCACATATTTTCACATTATTTGGGAGTGTTCCATAGTTCGTCCATTTTGGTGTAAAGTTCTTGATCTGTTGGGGAATTGGTCGGGTTCCACACTGCCCTTGTGCCCATGGCTTTGTCTCCTCGGTGACAGGACAATGACACCTAATGTAAACAATGACAAATTTACTATTTTAAAGGTGGGTCTCATCACAGCGGCAAGAATTATAGTGCAAAACTGGAAAAAACACAGATGTCTCACTGTGAAGGAATGGACTGAGGAAATGATTAAGATTTCATCATATGAAAATATGTTGGGAAGAATTAACAGTGAGGGAAAAGTGCAAGACACGTGGGATCAATTTTGGTTGTATGTTAATTTAAGCTTAAATTAGAGGTTCCGGTGATGTCATTGTCCCGAATGGCAGCTTAAATCAACAGCTCCTCCGGAAAAATGCACATACTGCCCCGTTAATCCATCAGATATAAGATCTTTTGAAAATATCTGAATTGATAAGGGGGAAAAGAATGGAGATTAAAAAAAGCATCACTGCAGAGCCTATGGAAGAGAGAGGTACAATGTGCTGCTCTCCTACACGTGTGCTGGCGGTGAGGCTGACACTGGGCCTCGTTCAGGCGAAGTGGCAAATATGACAAGGATTCTGAAAGAGATAAGGGAAGTCCAAAAAGATATAAAGCAGCAATTCAGTGATATAAAGTCAGAGATTGCCAACATCAATCAGAAAATAGCGGTGTCAGAGACTCGAATTGAGAAGGTGGAAGATCGCGTGCAAAACGTGGAACTATGGAAGAGAGAGGTACAATGTGCTGCTCTCCTACACGTGTGCTGGCGGTGAGGCTGACACTGGGCCTCGTTCAGGCGAAGTGGCAAATATGACAAAGATTCTGGAAGAGATAAGGGAATTCCAAAAAGATATAAGGCAGCAATTCAGTGATATAAAGTCAGAGCTCGCCAATGTCAATCAGAAAATAGCGGTGTCAGAGACTTGAATTGAGAAGGTGGAAGATCGCGTGCAAAACGTGGAACTATGGAAGAGAGAGGTACAATGTGCTGCTCTCCTACACGTGTGCTGGCGGTGAGGCTGACACTGGGCCTCGTTCAGGCGAAGTGGCAAATATGACAAAGATTCTGGAAGAGATAAGGGAATTCCAAAAAGATATAAGGCAGCAATTCAGTGATATAAAGTCAGAGCTCGCCAATGTCAATCAGAAAATAGCGGTGTCAGAGACTTGAATTGAGAAGGTGGAAGATCGCGTGCAAAACGTGGAACTATGGAAGAGAGAGGTACAATGTGCTGCTCTCCTACACGTGTGCTGGCGGTGAGGCTGACACTGGGCCTCGTTCAGGCGAAGTGGCAAATATGACAAAGATTCTGGAAGAGATAAGGGAATTTCAAAAAGATATAAGGCAGCAATTCAGTGATATAAAGTCAGAGCTCGCCAATGTCAATCAGAAAATAGCGGTGTCAGAGACTTGAATTGAGAAGGTGGAAGATCGCGTGCAAAACGTGGAACTATGGAAGAGAGAGGTACAATGTGCTGCTCTCCTACACGTGTGCTGGCGGTGAGGCTGACACTGGGCCTCGTTCAGGCGAAGTGGCAAATATGACAAAGATTCTGGAAGAGATAAGGGAATTTCAAAAAGATATAAGGCAGCAATTCAGTGATATAAAGTCAGAGCTTGCCAATGTCAATCAGAAAATAGCGGTGTCAGAGACTTGAATTGAGAAGGTGGAAGATCGCGTGCAAAACGTGGAACTATGGAAGAGAGAGGTACAATGTGCTGCTCTCCTACACGTGTGCTGGCGGTGAGGCTGACACTGGGCCTCGTTCAGGCGAAGTGGCAAATATGACAAAGATTCTGGAAGAGATAAGGGAATTCCAAAAAGATATAAAGCAGCAATTCAGTGATATAAAGTCAGAGCTCGCCAATGTCAATCAGAAAATAGCGGTGTCAGAGACTTGAATTGAGAAGGTAGAAGATCGCGTGCAAAACGTGGAACTATGGAAGAGAGAGGTACAATGTGCTGCTCTCCTACACGTGTGCTGGCGGTGAGGCTGACACTGGGCCTCGTTCAGGCGAAGTGGCAAATATGACAAAGATTCTGGAAGAGATAAGGGAATTTCAAAAAGATATAAGGCAGCAATTCAGTGATATAAAGTCAGAGCTCGCCAATGTCAATCAGAAAATAGCGGTGTCAGAGACTTGAATTGAGAAGGTGGAAGATCGCGTGCAAAACGTGGAACTATGGAAGAGAGAGGTACAATGTGCTGCTCTCCTACACGTGTGCTGGCGGTTAGGCTGACACTGGGCCTTGTTCAGGCGAAGTGGCAAATATGACAAAGATTCTGGAAGAGATAAGGGAATTTCAAAAAGATATAAAGCAGCAATTCAGTGATATAAAGTCAGAGCTCGCCAATGTCAATCAGAAAATAGCGGTGTCAGAGACTTGAATTGAGAAGGTGGAAGATCGCGTGCAAAACGTGGAACTATGGAAGAGAGAGGTACAATGTGCTGCTCTCCTACACGTGTGCTGGCGGTGAGGCTGACACTGGGCCTCGTTCAGGCGAAGTGGCAAATATGACAAAGATTCTGGAAGAGATAAGGGAATTCCAAAAAGATATAAGGCAGCAATTCAGTGATATAAAGTCAGAGCTCGCCAATGTCAATCAGAAAATAGCGGTGTCAGAGACTTGAATTGAGAAGGTGGAAGATCGCGTGCAAAACGTGGAACTATGGAAGAGAGAGGTACAATGTGCTGCTCTCCTACACGTGTGCTGGCGGTGAGGCTGACACTGGGCCTCGTTCAGGCGAAGTGGCAAATATGACAAAGATTCTGGAAAGAGATAAGGGAATTCCAAAAAGATATAAAGCAGCAATTCAGTGATATAAAGTCAGAGATTGCCAATGTCAATCAGAAAATAGCGGTGTCAGAGACTCGAATTGAGAAGGTAGAAGATCGCGTGCAAAACGTGGAACTATGGAAGAGAGAGGTACAATGTGCTGCTCTCCTACACGTGTGCTGGCGGTGAGGCTGACACTGGGCCTCGTTCAGGCGAAGTGGCAAATATGACAAAGATTCTGGAAGAGATAAGGGAATTTCAAAAAGATATAAAGCAGCAATTCAGTGATATAAAGTCAGAGCTCGCCAATGTCAATCAGAAAATAGCGGTGTCAGAGACTTGAATTGAGAAGGTGGAAGATCGCGTGCAAAACGTGGAACTATGGAAGAGAGAGGTACAATGTGCTGCTCTCCTACACGTGTGCTGGCGGTGAGGCTGACACTGGGCCTCGTTCAGGCGAAGTGGCAAATATGACAAAGATTCTGGAAGAGATAAGGGAATTCCAAAAAGATATAAAGCAGCAATTCAGTGATATAAAGTCAGAGCTCGCCAATGTCAATCAGAAAATAGCGGTGTCAGAGACTTGAATTGAGAAGGTGGAAGATCGCGTGCAAAACGTGGAACTATGGAAGAGAGAGGTACAATGTGCTGCTCTCCTACACGTGTGCTGGCGGTGAGGCTGACACTGGGCCTCGTTCAGGCGAAGTGGCAAATATGACAAAGATTCTGGAAGAGATAAGGGAATTCCAAAAAGATATAAAGCAGCAATTCAGTGATATAAAGTCAGAGCTCGCCAATGTCAATCAGAAAATAGCGGTGTCAGAGACTTGAATTGAGAAGGTAGAAGATCGCGTGCAAAACGTGGAACTATGGAAGAGAGAGGTACAATGTGCTGCTCTCCTACACGTGTGCTGGCGGTGAGGCTGACACTGGGCCTCGTTCAGGCGAAGTGGCAAATATGACAAAGATTCTGGAAGAGATAAGGGAATTCCAAAAAGATATAAAGCAGCAATTCAGTGATATAAAGTCAGAGCTTGCCAATGTCAATCAGAAAATAGCGGTGTCAGAGACTTGAATTGAGAAGGTGGAAGATCGCGTGCAAAACGTGGAACTATGGAAGAGAGAGGTACAATGTGCTGCTCTCCTACACGTGTGCTGGCGGTGAGGCTGACACTGGGCCTCGTTCAGGCGAAGTGGCAAATATGACAAAGATTCTGGAAGAGATAAGGGAATTCCAAAAAGATATAAGGCAGCAATTCAGTGATATAAAGTCAGAGCTCGCCAATGTCAATCAGAAAATAGCGGTGTCAGAGACTTGAATTGAGAAGGTGGAAGATCGCGTGCAAAACGTGGAACTATGGAAGAGAGAGGTACAATGTGCTGCTCTCCTACACGTGTGCTGGCGGTGAGGCTGACACTGGGCCTCGTTCAGGCGAAGTGGCAAATATGACAAAGATTCTGGAAGAGATAAGGGAATTCCAAAAAGATATAAAGCAGCAATTCAGTGATATAAAGTCAGAGCTCGCCAATGTCAATCAGAAAATAGCGGTGTCAGAGACTTGAATTGAGAAGGTGGAAGATCGCGTGCAAAACGTGGAACTATGGAAGAGAGAGGTACAATGTGCTGCTCTCCTACACGTGTGCTGGCGGTGAGGCTGACACTGGGCCTCGTTCAGGCGAAGTGGCAAATATGACAAAGATTCTGGAAGAGATAAGGGAATTCCAAAAAGATATAAGGCAGCAATTCAGTGATATAAAGTCAGAGCTCGCCAATGTCAATCAGAAAATAGCGGTGTCAGAGACTTGAATTGAGAAGGTGGAAGATCGCGTGCAAAACGTGGAACTATGGAAGAGAGAGGTACAATGTGCTGCTCTCCTACACGTGTGCTGGCGGTGAGGCTGACACTGGGCCTCGTTCAGGCGAAGTGGCAAATATGACAAAGATTCTGGAAGAGATAAGGGAATTCCAAAAAGATATAAAGCAGCAATTCAGTGATATAAAGTCAGAGCTCGCCAATGTCAATCAGAAAATAGCGGTGTCAGAGACTTGAATTGAGAAGGTGGAAGATCGCGTGCAAAACGTGGAACTATGGAAGAGAGAGGTACAATGTGCTGCTCTCCTACACGTGTGCTGGCGGTGAGGCTGACACTGGGCCTCGTTCAGGCGAAGTGGCAAATATGACAAAGATTCTGGAAGAGATAAGGGAATTCCAAAAAGATATAAAGCAGCAATTCAGTGATATAAAGTCAGAGCTCGCCAATGTCAATCAGAAAATAGCGGTGTCAGAGACTTGAATTGAGAAGGTGGAAGATCGCGTGCAAAACGTGGAACTATGGAAGAGAGAGGTACAATGTGCTGCTCTCCTACACGTGTGCTGGCGGTGAGGCTGACACTGGGCCTCGTTCAGGCGAAGTGGCAAATATGACAAAGATTCTGGAAGAGATAAGGGAATTCCAAAAAGATATAAGGCAGCAATTCAGTGATATAAAGTCAGAGCTCGCCAATGTCAATCAGAAAATAGCGGTGTCAGAGACTTGAATTGAGAAGGTGGAAGATCGCGTGCAAAACGTGGAACTATGGAAGAGAGAGGTACAATGTGCTGCTCTCCTACACGTGTGCTGGCGGTGAGGCTGACACTGGGCCTCGTTCAGGCGAAGTGGCAAATATGACAAAGATTCTGGAAGAGATAAGGGAATTCCAAAAAGATATAAGGCAGCAATTCAGTGATATAAAGTCAGAGCTCGCCAATGTCAATCAGAAAATAGCGGTGTCAGAGACTTGAATTGAGAAGGTGGAAGATCGCGTGCAAAACGTGGAACTATGGAAGAGAGAGGTACAATGTGCTGCTCTCCTACACGTGTGCTGGCGGTGAGGCTGACACTGGGCCTCGTTCAGGCGAAGTGGCAAATATGACAAAGATTCTGGAAGAGATAAGGGAATTCCAAAAAGATATAAGGCAGCAATTCAGTGATATAAAGTCAGAGCTCGCCAATGTCAATCAGAAAATAGCGGTGTCAGAGACTTGAATTGAGAAGGTGGAAGATCGCGTGCAAAACGTGGAACTATGGAAGAGAGAGGTACAATGTGCTGCTCTCCTACACGTGTGCTGGCGGTGAGGCTGACACTGGGCCTCGTTCAGGCGAAGTGGCAAATATGACAAAGATTCTGGAAGAGATAAGGGAATTCCAAAAAGATATAAGGCAGCAATTCAGTGATATAAAGTCAGAGCTCGCCAATGTCAATCAGAAAATAGCGGTGTCAGAGACTTGAATTGAGAAGGTGGAAGATCGCGTGCAAAACGTGGAACTATGGAAGAGAGAGGTACAATGTGCTGCTCTCCTACACGTGTGCTGGCGGTGAGGCTGACACTGGGCCTCGTTCAGGCGAAGTGGCAAATATGACAAAGATTCTGGAAGAGATACGGGAATTCCAAAAAGATATAAAGCAGCAATTCAGTGATATAAAGTCAGAGCTCGCCAATGTCAATCAGAAAATAGCGGTGTCAGAGACTTGAATTGAGAAGGTGGAAGATCGCGTGCAAAACGTGGAACTATGGAAGAGAGAGGTACAATGTGCTGCTCTCCTACACGTGTGCTGGCGGTGAGGCTGACACTGGGCCTCGTTCAGGCGAAGTGGCAAATATGACAAAGATTCTGGAAGAGATAAGGGAATTCCAAAAAGATATAAAGCAGCAATTCAGTGATATAAAGTCAGAGCTCGCCAATGTCAATCAGAAAATAGCGGTGTCAGAGACTTGAATTGAGAAGGTGGAAGATCGCGTGCAAAACGTGGAACTATGGAAGAGAGAGGTACAATGTGCTGCTCTCCTACACGTGTGCTGGCGGTGAGGCTGACACTGGGCCTCGTTCAGGCGAAGTGGCAAATATGACAAAGATTCTGGAAGAGATAAGGGAATTCCAAAAAGATATAAAGCAGCAATTCAGTGATATAAAGTCAGAGCTCGCCAATGTCAATCAGAAAATAGCGGTGTCAGAGACTTGAATTGAGAAGGTGGAAGATCGCGTGCAAAACGTGGAACTATGGAAGAGAGAGGTACAATGTGCTGCTCTCCTACACGTGTGCTGGCGGTGAGGCTGACACTGGGCCTCGTTCAGGCGAAGTGGCAAATATGACAAAGATTCTGGAAGAGATAAGGGAATTCCAAAAAGATATAAAGCAGCAATTCAGTGATATAAAGTCAGAGCTCGCCAATGTCAATCAGAAAATAGCGGTGTCAGAGACTTGAATTGAGAAGGTGGAAGATCGCGTGCAAAACGTGGAACTATGGAAGAGAGAGGTACAATGTGCTGCTCTCCTACACGTGTGCTGGCGGTGAGGCTGACACTGGGCCTCGTTCAGGCGAAGTGGCAAATATGACAAAGATTCTGGAAGAGATAAGGGAATTCCAAAAAGATATAAGGCAGCAATTCAGTGATATAAAGTCAGAGCTCGCCAATGTCAATCAGAAAATAGCGGTGTCAGAGACTTGAATTGAGAAGGTGGAAGATCGCGTGCAAAACGTGGAACTATGGAAGAGAGAGGTACAATGTGCTGCTCTCCTACACGTGTGCTGGCGGTGAGGCTGACACTGGGCCTCGTTCAGGCGAAGTGGCAAATATGACAAAGATTCTGGAAGAGATAAGGGAATTCCAAAAAGATATAAAGCAGCAATTCAGTGATATAAAGTCAGAGCTCGCCAATGTCAATCAGAAAATAGCGGTGTCAGAGACTTGAATTGAGAAGGTGGAAGATCGCGTGCAAAACGTGGAACTATGGAAGAGAGAGGTACAATGTGCTGCTCTCCTACACGTGTGCTGGCGGTGAGGCTGACACTGGGCCTCGTTCAGGCGAAGTGGCAAATATGACAAAGATTCTGGAAGAGATAAGGGAATTCCAAAAAGATATAAGGCAGCAATTCAGTGATATAAAGTCAGAGCTCGCCAATGTCAATCAGAAAATAGCGGTGTCAGAGACTTGAATTGAGAAGGTGGAAGATCGCGTGCAAAACGTGGAACTATGGAAGAGAGAGGTACAATGTGCTGCTCTCCTACACGTGTGCTGGCGGTGAGGCTGACACTGGGCCTCGTTCAGGCGAAGTGGCAAATATGACAAAGATTCTGGAAGAGATAAGGGAATTCCAAAAAGATATAAGGCAGCAATTCAGTGATATAAAGTCAGAGCTCGCCAATGTCAATCAGAAAATAGCGGTGTCAGAGACTTGAATTGAGAAGGTGGAAGATCGCGTGCAAAACGTGGAACTATGGAAGAGAGAGGTACAATGTGCTGCTCTCCTACACGTGTGCTGGCGGTGAGGCTGACACTGGGCCTCGTTCAGGCGAAGTGGCAAATATGACAAAGATTCTGGAAGAGATAAGGGAATTCCAAAAAGATATAAGGCAGCAATTCAGTGATATAAAGTCAGAGCTCGCCAATGTCAATCAGAAAATAGCGGTGTCAGAGACTTGAATTGAGAAGGTGGAAGATCGCGTGCAAAACGTGGAACTATGGAAGAGAGAGGTACAATGTGCTGCTCTCCTACACGTGTGCTGGCGGTGAGGCTGACACTGGGCCTCGTTCAGGCGAAGTGGCAAATATGACAAAGATTCTGGAAGAGATAAGGGAATTCCAAAAAGATATAAAGCAGCAATTCAGTGATATAAAGTCAGAGCTCGCCAATGTCAATCAGAAAATAGCGGTGTCAGAGACTTGAATTGAGAAGGTGGAAGATCGCGTGCAAAACGTGGAACTATGGAAGAGAGAGGTACAATGTGCTGCTCTCCTACACGTGTGCTGGCGGTGAGGCTGACACTGGGCCTCGTTCAGGCGAAGTGGCAAATATGACAAAGATTCTGGAAGAGATAAGGGAATTCCAAAAAGATATAAGGCAGCAATTCAGTGATATAAAGTCAGAGCTCGCCAATGTCAATCAGAAAATAGCGGTGTCAGAGACTTGAATTGAGAAGGTGGAAGATCGCGTGCAAAACGTGGAACTATGGAAGAGAGAGGTACAATGTGCTGCTCTCCTACACGTGTGCTGGCGGTGAGGCTGACACTGGGCCTCGTTCAGGCGAAGTGGCAAATATGACAAAGATTCTGGAAGAGATAAGGGAATTCCAAAAAGATATAAAGCAGCAATTCAGTGATATAAAGTCAGAGCTCGCCAATGTCAATCAGAAAATAGCGGTGTCAGAGACTTGAATTGAGAAGGTGGAAGATCGCGTGCAAAACGTGGAACTATGGAAGAGAGAGGTACAATGTGCTGCTCTCCTACACGTGTGCTGGCGGTGAGGCTGACACTGGGCCTCGTTCAGGCGAAGTGGCAAATATGACAAAGATTCTGGAAGAGATAAGGGAATTCCAAAAAGATATAAGGCAGCAATTCAGTGATATAAAGTCAGAGCTCGCCAATGTCAATCAGAAAATAGCGGTGTCAGAGACTTGAATTGAGAAGGTGGAAGATCGCGTGCAAAACGTGGAACTATGGAAGAGAGAGGTACAATGTGCTGCTCTCCTACACGTGTGCTGGCGGTGAGGCTGACACTGGGCCTCGTTCAGGCGAAGTGGCAAATATGACAAAGATTCTGGAAGAGATAAGGGAATTCCAAAAAGATATAAAGCAGCAATTCAGTGATATAAAGTCAGAGCTCGCCAATGTCAATCAGAAAATAGCGGTGTCAGAGACTTGAATTGAGAAGGTGGAAGATCGCGTGCAAAACGTGGAACTATGGAAGAGAGAGGTACAATGTGCTGCTCTCCTACACGTGTGCTGGCGGTGAGGCTGACACTGGGCCTCGTTCAGGCGAAGTGGCAAATATGACAAAGATTCTGGAAGAGATAAGGGAATTCCAAAAAGATATAAAGCAGCAATTCAGTGATATAAAGTCAGAGCTCGCCAATGTCAATCAGAAAATAGCGGTGTCAGAGACTTGAATTGAGAAGGTGGAAGATCGCGTGCAAAACGTGGAACTATGGAAGAGAGAGGTACAATGTGCTGCTCTCCTACACGTGTGCTGGCGGTGAGGCTGACACTGGGCCTCGTTCAGGCGAAGTGGCAAATATGACAAAGATTCTGGAAGAGATAAGGGAATTCCAAAAAGATATAAAGCAGCAATTCAGTGATATAAAGTCAGAGCTCGCCAATGTCAATCAGAAAATAGCGGTGTCAGAGACTTGAATTGAGAAGGTGGAAGATCGCGTGCAAAACGTGGAACTATGGAAGAGAGAGGTACAATGTGCTGCTCTCCTACACGTGTGCTGGCGGTGAGGCTGACACTGGGCCTCGTTCAGGCGAAGTGGCAAATATGACAAAGATTCTGGAAGAGATAAGGGAATTCCAAAAAGATATAAGGCAGCAATTCAGTGATATAAAGTCAGAGCTCGCCAATGTCAATCAGAAAATAGCGGTGTCAGAGACTTGAATTGAGAAGGTGGAAGATCGCGTGCAAAACGTGGAACTATGGAAGAGAGAGGTACAATGTGCTGCTCTCCTACACGTGTGCTGGCGGTGAGGCTGACACTGGGCCTCGTTCAGGCGAAGTGGCAAATATGACAAAGATTCTGGAAGAGATAAGGGAATTCCAAAAAGATATAAGGCAGCAATTCAGTGATATAAAGTCAGAGCTCGCCAATGTCAATCAGAAAATAGCGGTGTCAGAGACTTGAATTGAGAAGGTGGAAGATCGCGTGCAAAACGTGGAACTATGGAAGAGAGAGGTACAATGTGCTGCTCTCCTACACGTGTGCTGGCGGTGAGGCTGACACTGGGCCTCGTTCAGGCGAAGTGGCAAATATGACAAAGATTCTGGAAGAGATAAGGGAATTCCAAAAAGATATAAAGCAGCAATTCAGTGATATAAAGTCAGAGCTCGCCAATGTCAATCAGAAAATAGCGGTGTCAGAGACTTGAATTGAGAAGGTGGAAGATCGCGTGCAAAACGTGGAACTATGGAAGAGAGAGGTACAATGTGCTGCTCTCCTACACGTGTGCTGGCGGTGAGGCTGACACTGGGCCTCGTTCAGGCGAAGTGGCAAATATGACAAAGATTCTGGAAGAGATAAGGGAATTCCAAAAAGATATAAGGCAGCAATTCAGTGATATAAAGTCAGAGCTCGCCAATGTCAATCAGAAAATAGCGGTGTCAGAGACTTGAATTGAGAAGGTGGAAGATCGCGTGCAAAACGTGGAACTATGGAAGAGAGAGGTACAATGTGCTGCTCTCCTACACGTGTGCTGGCGGTGAGGCTGACACTGGGCCTCGTTCAGGCGAAGTGGCAAATATGACAAAGATTCTGGAAGAGATAAGGGAATTCCAAAAAGATATAAGGCAGCAATTCAGTGATATAAAGTCAGAGCTCGCCAATGTCAATCAGAAAATAGCGGTGTCAGAGACTTGAATTGAGAAGGTGGAAGATCGCGTGCAAAACGTGGAACTATGGAAGAGAGAGGTACAATGTGCTGCTCTCCTACACGTGTGCTGGCGGTGAGGCTGACACTGGGCCTCGTTCAGGCGAAGTGGCAAATATGACAAAGATTCTGGAAGAGATAAGGGAATTCCAAAAAGATATAAGGCAGCAATTCAGTGATATAAAGTCAGAGCTCGCCAATGTCAATCAGAAAATAGCGGTGTCAGAGACTTGAATTGAGAAGGTGGAAGATCGCGTGCAAAACGTGGAACTATGGAAGAGAGAGGTACAATGTGCTGCTCTCCTACACGTGTGCTGGCGGTGAGGCTGACACTGGGCCTCGTTCAGGCGAAGTGGCAAATATGACAAAGATTCTGGAAGAGATAAGGGAATTCCAAAAAGATATAAGGCAGCAATTCAGTGATATAAAGTCAGAGCTCGCCAATGTCAATCAGAAAATAGCGGTGTCAGAGACTTGAATTGAGAAGGTGGAAGATCGCGTGCAAAACGTGGAACTATGGAAGAGAGAGGTACAATGTGCTGCTCTCCTACACGTGTGCTGGCGGTGAGGCTGACACTGGGCCTCGTTCAGGCGAAGTGGCAAATATGACAAAGATTCTGGAAGAGATAAGGGAATTCCAAAAAGATATAAAGCAGCAATTCAGTGATATAAAGTCAGAGCTCGCCAATGTCAATCAGAAAATAGCGGTGTCAGAGACTTGAATTGAGAAGGTGGAAGATCGCGTGCAAAACGTGGAACTATGGAAGAGAGAGGTACAATGTGCTGCTCTCCTACACGTGTGCTGGCGGTGAGGCTGACACTGGGCCTCGTTCAGGCGAAGTGGCAAATATGACAAAGATTCTGGAAGAGATAAGGGAATTCCAAAAAGATATAAGGCAGCAATTCAGTGATATAAAGTCAGAGCTCGCCAATGTCAATCAGAAAATAGCGGTGTCAGAGACTTGAATTGAGAAGGTGGAAGATCGCGTGCAAAACGTGGAACTATGGAAGAGAGAGGTACAATGTGCTGCTCTCCTACACGTGTGCTGGCGGTGAGGCTGACACTGGGCCTCGTTCAGGCGAAGTGGCAAATATGACAAAGATTCTGGAAGAGATAAGGGAATTCCAAAAAGATATAAGGCAGCAATTCAGTGATATAAAGTCAGAGCTCGCCAATGTCAATCAGAAAATAGCGGTGTCAGAGACTTGAATTGAGAAGGTGGAAGATCGCGTGCAAAACGTGGAACTATGGAAGAGAGAGGTACAATGTGCTGCTCTCCTACACGTGTGCTGGCGGTGAGGCTGACACTGGGCCTCGTTCAGGCGAAGTGGCAAATATGACAAAGATTCTGGAAGAGATAAGGGAATTCCAAAAAGATATAAGGCAGCAATTCAGTGATATAAAGTCAGAGCTCGCCAATGTCAATCAGAAAATAGCGGTGTCAGAGACTTGAATTGAGAAGGTGGAAGATCGCGTGCAAAACGTGGAACTATGGAAGAGAGAGGTACAATGTGCTGCTCTCCTACACGTGTGCTGGCGGTGAGGCTGACACTGGGCCTCGTTCAGGCGAAGTGGCAAATATGACAAAGATTCTGGAAGAGATAAGGGAATTCCAAAAAGATATAAAGCAGCAATTCAGTGATATAAAGTCAGAGCTCGCCAATGTCAATCAGAAAATAGCGGTGTCAGAGACTTGAATTGAGAAGGTGGAAGATCGCGTGCAAAACGTGGAACTATGGAAGAGAGAGGTACAATGTGCTGCTCTCCTACACGTGTGCTGGCGGTGAGGCTGACACTGGGCCTCGTTCAGGCGAAGTGGCAAATATGACAAAGATTCTGGAAGAGATAAGGGAATTCCAAAAAGATATAAAGGCAGCAATTCAGTGATATAAAGTCAGAGCTCGCCAATGTCAATCAGAAAATAGCGGTGTCAGAGACTTGAATTGAGAAGGTGGAAGATCGCGTGCAAAACGTGGAACTATGGAAGAGAGAGGTACAATGTGCTGCTCTCCTACACGTGTGCTGGCGGTGAGGCTGACACTGGGCCTCGTTCAGGCGAAGTGGCAAATATGACAAAGATTCTGGAAGAGATAAGGGAATTCCAAAAAGATATAAGGCAGCAATTCAGTGATATAAAGTCAGAGCTCGCCAATGTCAATCAGAAAATAGCGGTGTCAGAGACTTGAATTGAGAAGGTGGAAGATCGCGTGCAAAACGTGGAACTATGGAAGAGAGAGGTACAATGTGCTGCTCTCCTACACGTGTGCTGGCGGTGAGGCTGACACTGGGCCTCGTTCAGGCGAAGTGGCAAATATGACAAAGATTCTGGAAGAGATAAGGGAATTCCAAAAAGATATAAGGCAGCAATTCAGTGATATAAAGTCAGAGCTCGCCAATGTCAATCAGAAAATAGCGGTGTCAGAGACTTGAATTGAGAAGGTGGAAGATCGCGTGCAAAACGTGGAACTATGGAAGAGAGAGGTACAATGTGCTGCTCTCCTACACGTGTGCTGGCGGTGAGGCTGACACTGGGCCTCGTTCAGGCGAAGTGGCAAATATGACAAAGATTCTGGAAGAGATAAGGGAATTCCAAAAAGATATAAAGCAGCAATTCAGTGATATAAAGTCAGAGCTCGCCAATGTCAATCAGAAAATAGCGGTGTCAGAGACTTGAATTGAGAAGGTGGAAGATCGCGTGCAAAACGTGGAACTATGGAAGAGAGAGGTACAATGTGCTGCTCTCCTACACGTGTGCTGGCGGTGAGGCTGACACTGGGCCTCGTTCAGGCGAAGTGGCAAATATGACAAAGATTCTGGAAGAGATAAGGGAATTTCAAAAAGATATAAGGCAGCAATTCAGTGATATAAAGTCAGAGCTCGCCAATGTCAATCAGAAAATAGCGGTGTCAGAGACTTGAATTGAGAAGGTGGAAGATCGCGTGCAAAACGTGGAACTATGGAAGAGAGAGGTACAATGTGCTGCTCTCCTACACGTGTGCTGGCGGTGAGGCTGACACTGGGCCTCGTTCAGGCGAAGTGGCAAATATGACAAAGATTCTGGAAGAGATAAGGGAATTCCAAAAAGATATAAAGCAGCAATTCAGTGATATAAAGTCAGAGCTCGCCAATGTCAATCAGAAAATAGCGGTGTCAGAGACTTGAATTGAGAAGGTGGAAGATCGCGTGCAAAACGTGGAACTATGGAAGAGAGAGGTACAATGTGCTGCTCTCCTACACGTGTGCTGGCGGTGAGGCTGACACTGGGCCTCGTTCAGGCGAAGTGGCAAATATGACAAAGATTCTGGAAGAGATAAGGGAATTCCAAAAAGATATAAGGCAGCAATTCAGTGATATAAAGTCAGAGCTCGCCAATGTCAATCAGAAAATAGCGGTGTCAGAGACTTGAATTGAGAAGGTGGAAGATCGCGTGCAAAACGTGGAACTATGGAAGAGAGAGGTACAATGTGCTGCTCTCCTACACGTGTGCTGGCGGTGAGGCTGACACTGGGCCTCGTTCAGGCGAAGTGGCAAATATGACAAAGATTCTGGAAGAGATAAGGGAATTTCAAAAAGATATAAGGCAGCAATTCAGTGATATAAAGTCAGAGCTCGCCAATGTCAATCAGAAAATAGCGGTGTCAGAGACTTGAATTGAGAAGGTGGAAGATCGCGTGCAAAACGTGGAACTATGGAAGAGAGAGGTACAATGTGCTGCTCTCCTACACGTGTGCTGGCGGTGAGGCTGACACTGGGCCTCGTTCAGGCGAAGTGGCAAATATGACAAAGATTCTGGAAGAGATAAGGGAATTCCAAAAAGATATAAGGCAGCAATTCAGTGATATAAAGTCAGAGCTCGCCAATGTCAATCAGAAAATAGCGGTGTCAGAGACTTGAATTGAGAAGGTGGAAGATCGCGTGCAAAACGTGGAACTATGGAAGAGAGAGGTACAATGTGCTGCTCTCCTACACGTGTGCTGGCGGTGAGGCTGACACTGGGCCTCGTTCAGGCGAAGTGGCAAATATGACAAAGATTCTGGAAGAGATAAGGGAATTTCAAAAAGATATAAGGCAGCAATTCAGTGATATAAAGTCAGAGCTCGCCAATGTCAATCAGAAAATAGCGGTGTCAGAGACTTGAATTGAGAAGGTGGAAGATCGCGTGCAAAACGTGGAACTATGGAAGAGAGAGGTACAATGTGCTGCTCTCCTACACGTGTGCTGGCGGTGAGGCTGACACTGGGCCTCGTTCAGGCGAAGTGGCAAATATGACAAAGATTCTGGAAGAGATAAGGGAATTTCAAAAAGATATAAAGCAGCAATTCAGTGATATAAAGTCAGAGCTCGCCAATGTCAATCAGAAAATAGCGGTGTCAGAGACTTGAATTGAGAAGGTGGAAGATCGCGTGCAAAACGTGGAACTATGGAAGAGAGAGGTACAATGTGCTGCTCTCCTACACGTGTGCTGGCGGTGAGGCTGACACTGGGCCTCGTTCAGGCGAAGTGGCAAATATGACAAAGATTCTGGAAGAGATAAGGGAATTCCAAAAAGATATAAGGCAGCAATTCAGTGATATAAAGTCAGAGCTCGCCAATGTCAATCAGAAAATAGCGGTGTCAGAGACTTGAATTGAGAAGGTGGAAGATCGCGTGCAAAACGTGGAACTATGGAAGAGAGAGGTACAATGTGCTGCTCTCCTACACGTGTGCTGGCGGTGAGGCTGACACTGGGCCTCGTTCAGGCGAAGTGGCAAATATGACAAAGATTCTGGAAGAGATAAGGGAATTTCAAAAAGATATAAGGCAGCAATTCAGTGATATAAAGTCAGAGCTCGCCAATGTCAATCAGAAAATAGCGGTGTCAGAGACTTGAATTGAGAAGGTGGAAGATCGCGTGCAAAACGTGGAACTATGGAAGAGAGAGGTACAATGTGCTGCTCTCCTACACGTGTGCTGGCGGTGAGGCTGACACTGGGCCTCGTTCAGGCGAAGTGGCAAATATGACAAAGATTCTGGAAGAGATAAGGGAATTCCAAAAAGATATAAAGCAGCAATTCAGTGATATAAAGTCAGAGCTCGCCAATGTCAATCAGAAAATAGCGGTGTCAGAGACTTGAATTGAGAAGGTGGAAGATCGCGTGCAAAACGTGGAACTATGGAAGAGAGAGGTACAATGTGCTGCTCTCCTACACGTGTGCTGGCGGTGAGGCTGACACTGGGCCTCGTTCAGGCGAAGTGGCAAATATGACAAAGATTCTGGAAGAGATAAGGGAATTTCAAAAAGATATAAAGCAGCAATTCAGTGATATAAAGTCAGAGCTCGCCAATGTCAATCAGAAAATAGCGGTGTCAGAGACTTGAATTGAGAAGGTGGAAGATCGCGTGCAAAACGTGGAACTATGGAAGAGAGAGGTACAATGTGCTGCTCTCCTACACGTGTGCTGGCGGTGAGGCTGACACTGGGCCTCGTTCAGGCGAAGTGGCAAATATGACAAAGATTCTGGAAGAGATAAGGGAATTTCAAAAAGATATAAGGCAGCAATTCAGTGATATAAAGTCAGAGCTCGCCAATGTCAATCAGAAAATAGCGGTGTCAGAGACTTGAATTGAGAAGGTGGAAGATCGCGTGCAAAACGTGGAACTATGGAAGAGAGAGGTACAATGTGCTGCTCTCCTACACGTGTGCTGGCGGTGAGGCTGACACTGGGCCTCGTTCAGGCGAAGTGGCAAATATGACAAAGATTCTGGAAGAGATAAGGGAATTTCAAAAAGATATAAGGCAGCAATTCAGTGATATAAAGTCAGAGCTCGCCAATGTCAATCAGAAAATAGCGGTGTCAGAGACTTGAATTGAGAAGGTGGAAGATCGCGTGCAAAACGTGGAACTATGGAAGAGAGAGGTACAATGTGCTGCTCTCCTACACGTGTGCTGGCGGTGAGGCTGACACTGGGCCTCGTTCAGGCGAAGTGGCAAATATGACAAAGATTCTGGAAGAGATAAGGGAATTTCAAAAAGATATAAAGCAGCAATTCAGTGATATAAAGTCAGAGCTCGCCAATGTCAATCAGAAAATAGCGGTGTCAGAGACTTGAATTGAGAAGGTGGAAGATCGCGTGCAAAACGTGGAACTATGGAAGAGAGA